>NW_026907604.1:0-210871 GCF_028389875.1 Rhea pennata | reverse complement strand
AGACTTGGAGCTGGCCAGCGCGCACCTTCCCGCTGTGTGTGCTGCTGTCCGCAAACAGCCTCCAAACAAAGCAGGGCGCTAAGGCATGAGAAGTTAGCGTCCCAGGAGGGAATCTGCCTGCGAGGGAAGCTGTGCAGCACATCCCTTGTTCCGCTCGCCACTTCCCTGACTCTTAGGCAAAGCCCATCTCAGCTGGCTTGTAGGCGTGCCTCCGTGCTCAGAAGCAGTCCCGTGGCAGGCAGGATACAGGGGGATGTATTCTGGGCACGCAGCATGCTGCTTCCCATGCCCGGGACAAACTGCGAGCCGGTGCCTCGCTTGCGCTTCTATCTGCCGAGACTTGGAGCTGGCCAGCGCGCACCTTCCCGCTGTGTGTGCTGCTGTCCGCAAACAGCCTCCAAACAAAGCAGGGCGCTAAGGCATGAGAAGTAAGCGTCCCAGGAGGGAATCTGCCTGCGAGGGAAGCTGTGCAGCACATCCCTTGTTCCGCTCGCCACTTCCCTGACTCTTAGGCAAAGCCCATCTCAGCTTGCTTGTAGGCGTGCCTCCGTGCTCAGAAGCAGTCCCGTGGCAGGCAGGATACAGGGGGATGTATTCTTGGCACGCAGCATGCTGCTTCCCATGCCCGGGACAAACTGCGAGCCGGTGCCTCGCTTGCGCTTCTATCTGCCGAGACTTGGAGCTGGCCAGCGCGCACCTTCCCGCTGTGTGTGCTGCTGTCCGCAAACAGCCTCCAAACAAAGCAGGGCGCTAAGGCAGGAGAAGTAAGCGTCCCAGGAGGGAATCTGCCTGCGAGGGAAGCTGTGCAGCACATCCCTTGTTCCGCTCGCCACTTCCCTGACTCTTAGGCAAAGCCCAGCTCAGCTGGCTTGTAGGCGTGCCTCCGTGCTCAGAAGCAGTCCCGTGGCAGGCAGGATACAGCGGGATGTATTCTTGGCACGCAGCATGCTGCTTCCCATGCCCGGGACAAACTGCGAGCCGGTGCCTCGCTTGCGCTTCTATCTGCCGAGACTTGGAGCTGGCCAGCGCGCACCTTCCCGCTGTGTGTGCTGCTGTCCGCAAACAGCCTCCAAACAAAGCAGGGCGCTAAGGCAGGAGAAGTTAGCGTCCCAGGAGGGAATCTGCCTGCGAGGGAAGCTGTGCAGCACATCCCTTGTTCCGCTCGCCACTTCCCTGACTCTTAGGCAAAGCCCATCTCAGCTGGCTTGTAGGCGTGCCTCCGTGCTCAGAAGCAGTCCCGTGGCAGGCAGGATACAGGGGGATGTATTCTGGGCACGCAGCATGCTGCTTCCCATGCCCGGGACAAACTGCGAGCCGGTGCCTCGCTTGCGCTTCTATCTGCCGAGACTTGGAGCTGGCCAGCGCGCACCTTCCCGCTGTGTGTGCTGCTGTCCGCAAACAGCCTCCAAACAAAGCAGGGCGCTAAGGCATGAGAAGTAAGCGTCCCAGGAGGGAATCTGCCTGCGAGGGAAGCTGTGCAGCACATCCCTTGTTCCACTCGCCACTTCCCTGACTCTTAGGCAAAGCCATCTCAGCTGGCTTGTAGGCGTGCCTCCGTGCTCAGAAGCAGTCCCGTGGCAGGCAGGATACAGGGGGATGTATTCTGGGCACGCAGCATGCTGCTTCCCATGCCCGGGACAAACTGCGAGCCGGTGCCTCACTTGCGCTTCTATCTGCCGAGACTTGGAGCAGATCAGAGCGCACCTTCCCGCTGTGTGTGCTGCTGTCCGCAAACAGCCTCCAAACAAAGCAGGGCGCTAAGGCAGGAGAAGTTAGCGTCCCAGGAGGGAATCTGCCTGCGAGGGAAGCTGTGCAGCACATCCCTTGTTCCACTCGACACTTCCATGACTCTTAGGCAAAGCCCAGCTCAGCTGGCTTGTAGGCGTGCCTCCGTGCTCAGAAGCAGTCCCGTGGCAGGCAGGATACAGGGGGATGTATTCTGGGCACGCAGCATGCTGCTTCCCATGCCCGGGACAAACTGCGAGCTGGTGCCTCGCTTGCGCTTCTATCTGCCGAGACTTGGAGCTGGCCAGCGCGCACCTTCCCGCTGTGTGTGCTGCTGTCCGCAAACAGCCTCCAAACAAAGCAGGGCGCTAAGGCATGAGAAGTTAGCGTCCCAGGAGGGAATCTGCCTGCGAGGGAAGCTGTGCAGCACATCCCTTGTTCCGCTCGCCACTTCCCTGACTCTTAGGCAAAGCCCATCTCAGCTGGCTTGTAGGCGTGCCTCCGTGCTCAGAAGCAGTCCCGTGGCAGGCAGGATACAGGGGGATGTATTCTGGGCACGCAGCATGCTGCTTCCCATGCCCGGGACAAACTGCGAGCCGGTGCCTCGCTTGCGCTTCTATCTGCCGAGACTTGGAGCTGGCCAGCGCGCACCTTCCCGCTGTGTGTGCTGCTGTCCGCAAACAGCCTCCAAACAAAGCAGGGCGCTAAGGCATGAGAAGTAAGCGTCCCAGGAGGGAATCTGCCTGCGAGGGAAGCTGTGCAGCACATCCCTTGTTCCGCTCGCCACTTCCCTGACTCTTAGGCAAAGCCCATCTCAGCTTGCTTGTAGGCGTGCCTCCGTGCTCAGAAGCAGTCCCGTGGCAGGCAGGATACAGGGGGATGTATTCTTGGCACGCAGCATGCTGCTTCCCATGCCCGGGACAAACTGCGAGCCGGTGCCTCGCTTGCGCTTCTATCTGCCGAGACTTGGAGCTGGCCAGCGCGCACCTTCCCGCTGTGTGTGCTGCTGTCCGCAAACAGCCTCCAAACAAAGCAGGGCGCTAAGGCAGGAGAAGTTAGCGTCCCAGGAGGGAATCTGCCTGCGAGGGAAGCTGTGCAGCACATCCCTTGTTCCGCTCGCCACTTCCCTGACTCTTAGGCAAAGCCCATCTCAGCTGGCTTGTAGGCGTGCCTCCGTGCTCAGAAGCAGTCCCGTGGCAGGCAGGATACAGGGGGATGTATTCTGGGCACGCAGCATGCTGCTTCCCATGCCCGGGACAAACTGCGAGCCGGTGCCTCGCTTGCGCTTCTATCTGCCGAGACTTGGAGCTGGCCAGCGCGCACCTTCCCGCTGTGTGTGCTGCTGTCCGCAAACAGCCTCCAAACAAAGCAGGGCGCTAAGGCATGAGAAGTAAGCGTCCCAGGAGGGAATCTGCCTGCGAGGGAAGCTGTGCAGCACATCCCTTGTTCCGCTCGCCACTTCCCTGACTCTTAGGCAAAGCCCAGCTCAGCTGGCTTGTAGGCGTGCCTCCGTGCTCAGAAGCAGTCCCGTGGCAGGCAGGATACAGCGGGATGTATTCTTGGCACGCAGCATGCTGCTTCCCATGCCCGGGACAAACTGCGAGCCGGTGCCTCGCTTGCGCTTCTATCTGCCAAGACTTGGAGCTGGCCAGCGCGCACCTTCCCGCTGTGTGTGCTGCTGTCCGCAAACAGCCTCCAAACAAAGCAGGGCGCTAAGGCAGGAGAAGTTAGCGTCCCAGGAGGGAATCTGCCTGCGAGGGAAGCTGTGCAGCACATCCCTTGTTCCGCTCGCCACTTCCCTGACTCTTAGGCAAAGCCCATCTCAGCTGGCTTGTAGGCGTGCCTCCGTGCTCAGAAGCAGTCCCGTGGCAGGCAGGATACAGGGGGATGTATTCTGGGCACGCAGCATGCTGCTTCCCATGCCCGGGACAAACTGCGAGCCGGTGCCTCGCTTGCGCTTCTATCTGCCGAGACTTGGAGCTGGCCAGCGCGCACCTTCCCGCTGTGTGTGCTGCTGTCCGCAAACAGCCTCCAAACAAAGCAGGGCGCTAAGGCAGGAGAAGTTAGCGTCCCAGGAGGGAATCTGCCTGCGAGGGAAGCTGTGCAGCACATCCCTTGTTACACTCGCCACTTCCCTGACTCTTAGGCAAAGCCCAGCTCAGCTGGCTTGTAGGCGTGCCTCCGTGCTCAGAAGCAGTCCCGTGGCAGGCAGGATACAGGGGGATGTATTCTGGGCACGCAGCATGCTGCTTCCCATGCCCGGGACAAACTGCGAGCAGGTGCCTCGCTTGCGCTTCTATCTGCCGAAACTTGGAGCCGATCAGAGCGCACCTTCCCGCTGTGTGTGCTCCTGTCCGCAAACAGCCTCCAAACAAAGCAGGGCGCTAAGGCATGAGAAGTTAGCGTCCCAGGAGGGAATCTGCCTGCGAGGGAAGCTGTGCAGCACATCCCTTGTTCCACTCGCCACTTCCCTGACTCTTAGGCAAAGCCCATCTCAGCTGGCTTGTAGGCGTGCCTCCGTGCTCAGAAGCAGTCCCGTGGCAGGCAGGATACAGGGGGATGTATTCTGGGCACGCAGCATGCTGCTTCCCATGCCCGGGACAAACTGCGAGCCGGTGCCTCGCTTGCGCTTCTATCTGCCGAGACTTGGAGCTGGCCAGCGCGCACCTTCCCGCTGTGTGTGCTGCTGTCTGCAAACAGCCTCCAAACAAAGCAGGGCGCTAAGGCAGGAGAAGTTAGCGTCCCAGGAGGGAATCTGCCTGCGAGGGAAGCTGTGCAGCACATCCCTTGTTCCACTCGACACTTCCCTGACTCTTAGGCAAAGCCCATCTCAGCTGGCTTGTAGGCGTGCCTCCGTGCTCAGAAGCAGTCCCGTGGCAGGCAGGATACAGCGGGATGTATTCTGGGCACGCAGCATGCTGCTTCCCATGCCCGGGACAAACTGCGAGCCGGTGCCTCGCTTGCGCTTCTATCTGCCGAGACTTGGAGCTGGCCAGCGCGCACCTTCCCGCTGTGTGTGCTGCTGTCCGCAAACAGCCTCCAAACAAAGCAGGGCGCTAAGGCAGGAGAAGTTAGCGTCCCAGGAGGGAATCTGCCTGCGAGGGAAGCTGTGCAGCACATCCCTTGTTCCACTCGACACTTCCCTGACTCTTAGGCAAAGCCCATCTCAGCTGGCTTGTAGGCGTGCCTCCGTGCTCAGAAGCAGTCCCGTGGCAGGCAGGATACAGGGGGATGTATTCTGGGCACGCAGCATGCTGCTTCCCATGCCCGGGACAAACTGCGAGCCGGTGCCTCGCTTGCGCTTCTATCTGCCGAGACTTGGAGCTGGCCAGCGCGCACCTTCCCGCTGTGTGTGCTGCTGTCCGCAAACAGCCTCCAAACAAAGCAGGGCGCTAAGGCAGGAGAAGTTAGCGTCCCAGGAGGGAATCTGCCTGCGAGGGAAGCTGTGCAGCACATCCCTTGTTCCACTCGACACTTCCCTGACTCTTAGGCAAAGCCCATCTCAGCTTGCTTGTAGGCGTGCCTCCGTGCTCAGAAGCAGTCCCGTGGCAGGCAGGATACAGGGGGATGTATTCTGGGCACGCAGCATGCTGCTTCCCATGCCCGGGACAAACTGCGAGCCGGTGCCTCGCTTGCGCTTCTATCTGCTGAGACTTGGAGCTGGCCAGCGCGCACCTTGCCGCTGTGTGTGCTGCTGTCCGCAAACAGCCTCCAAACAAAGCAGGGCGCTAAGGCAGGAGAAGTTAGCGTCCCAGGAGGGAATCTGCCTGCGAGGGAAGCTGTGCAGCACATCCCTTGTTCCACTCGACACTTCCCTGACTCTTAGGCAAAGCCCAGCTCAGCTGGCTTGTAGGCGTGCCTCCGTGCTCAGAAGCAGTCCCGTGGCAGGCAGGATACAGCGGGATGTATTCTGGGCACGCAGCATGCTGCTTCCCATGCCCGGGACAAACTGCGAGCCGGTGCCTCGCTTGCGCTTCTATCTGCCGAGACTTGGAGCTGGCCAGCGCGCACCTTCCCGCTGTGTGTGCTGCTGTCCGCAAACAGCCTCCAAACAAAGCAGGGCGCTAAGGCATGAGAAGTTAGCGTCCCAGGAGGGAATCTGCCTGCGAGGGAAGCTGTGCAGCACATCCCTTGTTCCGCTCGCCACTTCCCTGACTCTTAGGCAAAGCCCATCTCAGCTGGCTTGTAGGCGTGCCTCCGTGCTCAGAAGCAGTCCCGTGGCAGGCAGGATACAGGGGGATGTATTCTGGGCACGCAGCATGCTGCTTCCCATGCCCGGGACAAACTGCGAGCCGGTGCCTCGCTTGCGCTTCTATCTGCCGAGACTTGGAGCTGGCCAGCGCGCACCTTCCCGCTGTGTGTGCTGCTGTCCGCAAACAGCCTCCAAACAAAGCAGGGCGCTAAGGCATGAGAAGTAAGCGTCCCAGGAGGGAATCTGCCTGCGAGGGAAGCTGTGCAGCACATCCCTTGTTCCGCTCGCCACTTCCCTGACTCTTAGGCAAAGCCCATCTCAGCTGGCTTGTAGGCGTGCCTCCGTGCTCAGAAGCAGTCCCGTGGCAGGCAGGATACAGGGGGATGTATTCTTGGCACGCAGCATGCTGCTTCCCATGCCCGGGACAAACTGCGAGCCGGTGCCTCGCTTGCGCTTCTATCTGCCGAGACTTGGAGCTGGCCAGCGCGCACCTTCCCGCTGTGTGTGCTGCTGTCCGCAAACAGCCTCCAAACAAAGCAGGGCGCTAAGGCAGGAGAAGTTAGCGTCCCAGGAGGGAATCTGCCTGCGAGGGAAGCTGTGCAGCACATCCCTTGTTCCGCTCGCCACTTCCCTGACTCTTAGGCAAAGCCCATCTCAGCTGGCTTGTAGGCGTGCCTCCGTGCTCAGAAGCAGTCCCGTGGCAGGCAGGATACAGGGGGATGTATTCTGGGCACGCAGCATGCTGCTTCCCATGCCCGGGACAAACTGCGAGCCGGTGCCTCGCTTGCGCTTCTATCTGCCGAGACTTGGAGCTGGCCAGCGCGCACCTTCCCGCTGTGTGTGCTGCTGTCCGCAAACAGCCTCCAAACAAAGCAGGGCGCTAAGGCATGAGAAGTTAGCGTCCCAGGAGGGAATCTGCCTGCGAGGGAAGCTGTGCAGCACATCCCTTGTTCCACTCGACACTTCCCTGACTCTTAGGCAAAGCCCATCTCAGCTTGCTTGTAGGCGTGCCTCCGTGCTCAGAAGCAGTCCCGTGGCAGGCAGGATACAGCGGGATGTATTCTGGGCACGCAGCATGCTGCTTCCCATGCCCGGGACAAACTGCGAGCCGGTGCCTCGCTTGCGCTTCTATCTGCCGAGACTTGGAGCTGGCCAGCGCGCACCTTCCCGCTGTGTGTGCTGCTGTCCGCAAACAGCCTCCAAACAAAGCAGGGCGCTAAGGCAGGAGAAGTTAGCGTCCCAGGAGGGAATCTGCCTGCGAGGGAAGCTGTGCAGCACATCCCTTGTTCCACTCGCCACTTCCCTGACTCTTAGGTAAAGCCCATCTCAGCTTGCTTGTAGGCGTGCCTCCGTGCTCAGAAGCAGTCCCGTGGCAGGCAGGATACAGGGGGATGTATTCTGGGCACGCAGCATGCTGCTTCCCATGCCCGGGACAAACTGCGAGCCGGTGCCTCGCTTGCGCTTCTATCTGCTGAGACTTGGAGCTGGCCAGCGTGCACCTTGCCGCTGTGTGTGCTGCTGTCCGCAAACAGCCTCCAAACAAAGCAGGGCGCTAAGGCAGGAGAAGTTAGCGTCCCAGGAGGGAATCTGCCTGCGAGGGAAGCTGTGCAGCACATCCCTTGTTCCACTCGACACTTCCATGACTCTTAGGCAAAGCCCAGCTCAGCTGGCTTGTAGGCGTGCCTCCGTGCTCAGAAGCAGTCCCGTGGCAGGCAGGATACAGGGGGATGTATTCTGGGCACGCAGCATGCTGCTTCCCATGCCCGGGACAAACTGCGAGCCGGTGCCTCGCTTGCGCTTCTATCTGCCGAGACTTGGAGCTGGCCAGCGCGCACCTTCCCGCTGTGTGTGCTGCTGTCCGCAAACAGCCTCCAAACAAAGCAGGGCGCTAAGGCATGAGAAGTTAGCGTCCCAGGAGGGAATCTGCCTGCGAGGGAAGCTGTGCAGCACATCCCTTGTTCCGCTCGCCACTTCCCTGACTCTTAGGCAAAGCCCATCTCAGCTGGCTTGTAGGCGTGCCTCCGTGCTCAGAAGCAGTCCCGTGGCAGGCAGGATACAGGGGGATGTATTCTGGGCACGCAGCATGCTGCTTCCCATGCCCGGGACAAACTGCGAGCCGGTGCCTCGCTTGCGCTTCTATCTGCCGAGACTTGGAGCTGGCCAGCGCGCACCTTCCCGCTGTGTGTGCTGCTGTCCGCAAACAGCCTCCAAACAAAGCAGGGCGCTAAGGCATGAGAAGTAAGCGTCCCAGGAGGGAATCTGCCTGCGAGGGAAGCTGTGCAGCACATCCCTTGTTCCGCTCGCCACTTCCCTGACTCTTAGGCAAAGCCCATCTCAGCTGGCTTGTAGGCGTGCCTCCGTGCTCAGAAGCAGTCCCGTGGCAGGCAGGATACAGGGGGATGTATTCTTGGCACGCAGCATGCTGCTTCCCATGCCCGGGACAAACTGCGAGCCGGTGCCTCGCTTGCGCTTCTATCTGCCGAGACTTGGAGCTGGCCAGCGCGCACCTTCCCGCTGTGTGTGCTGCTGTCCGCAAACAGCCTCCAAACAAAGCAGGGCGCTAAGGCAGGAGAAGTTAGCGTCCCAGGAGGGAATCTGCCTGCGAGGGAAGCTGTGCAGCACATCCCTTGTTCCGCTCGCCACTTCCCTGACTCTTAGGCAAAGCCCATCTCAGCTGGCTTGTAGGCGTGCCTCCGTGCTCAGAAGCAGTCCCGTGGCAGGCAGGATACAGGGGGATGTATTCTGGGCACGCAGCATGCTGCTTCCCATGCCCGGGACAAACTGCGAGCCGGTGCCTCGCTTGCGCTTCTATCTGCCGAGACTTGGAGCTGGCCAGCGCGCACCTTCCCGCTGTGTGTGCTGCTGTCCGCAAACAGCCTCCAAACAAAGCAGGGCGCTAAGGCATGAGAAGTAAGCGCCCCAGGAGGGAATCTGCCTGCGAGGGAAGCTGTGCAGCACATCCCTTGTTCCGCTCGCCACTTCCCTGACTCTTAGGCAAAGCCCATCTCAGCTGGCTTGTAGGCGTGCCTCCGTGCTCAGAAGCAGTCCCGTGGCAGGCAGGATACAGCGGGATGTATTCTTGGCACGCAGCATGCTGCTTCCCATGCCCGGGACAAACTGCGAGCCGGTGCCTCGCTTGCGCTTCTATCTGCCGAGACTTGGAGCTGGCCAGCGCGCACCTTCCCGCTGTGTGTGCTGCTGTCCGCAAACAGCCTCCAAACAAAGCAGGGCGCTAAGGCAGGAGAAGTTAGCGTCCCAGGAGGGAATCTGCCTGCGAGGGAAGCTGTGCAGCACATCCCTTGTTCCGCTCGCCACTTCCCTGACTCTTAGGCAAAGCCCATCTCAGCTGGCTTGTAGGCGTGCCTCCGTGCTCAGAAGCAGTCCCGTGGCAGGCAGGATACAGGGGGATGTATTCTGGGCACGCAGCATGCTGCTTCCCATGCCCGGGACAAACTGCGAGCCGGTGCCTCGCTTGCGCTTCTATCTGCCGAGACTTGGAGCTGGCCAGCGCGCACCTTCCCGCTGTGTGTGCTGCTGTCCGCAAACAGCCTCCAAACAAAGCAGGGCGCTAAGGCAGGAGAAGTTAGCGTCCCAGGAGGGAATCTGCCTGCGAGGGAAGCTGTGCAGCACATCCCTTGTTACACTCGCCACTTCCCTGACTCTTAGGCAAAGCCCAGCTCAGCTGGCTTGTAGGCGTGCCTCCGTGCTCAGAAGCAGTCCCGTGGCAGGCAGGATACAGGGGGATGTATTCTGGGCACGCAGCATGCTGCTTCCCATGCCCGGGACAAACTGCGAGCAGGTGCCTCGCTTGCGCTTCTATCTGCCGAAACTTGGAGCCGATCAGAGCGCACCTTCCCGCTGTGTGTGCTCCTGTCCGCAAACAGCCTCCAAACAAAGCAGGGCGCTAAGGCATGAGAAGTAAGCGCCCCAGGAGGGAATCTGCCTGCGAGGGAAGCTGTGCAGCACATCCCTTGTTCCGCTCGCCACTTCCCTGACTCTTAGGCAAAGCCCATCTCAGCTGGCTTGTAGGCGTGCCTCCGTGCTCAGAAGCAGTCCCGTGGCAGGCAGGATACAGCGGGATGTATTCTTGGCACGCAGCATGCTGCTTCCCATGCCCGGGACAAACTGCGAGCCGGTGCCTCGCTTGCGCTTCTATCTGCCGAGACTTGGAGCTGGCCAGCGCGCACCTTCCCGCTGTGTGTGCTGCTGTCCGCAAACAGCCTCCAAACAAAGCAGGGCGCTAAGGCAGGAGAAGTTAGCGTCCCAGGAGGGAATCTGCCTGCGAGGGAAGCTGTGCAGCACATCCCTTGTTCCGCTCGCCACTTCCATGACTCTTAGGCAAAGCCCATCTCAGCTGGCTTGTAGGCGTGCCTCCGTGCTCAGAAGCAGTCCCGTGGCAGGCAGGATACAGGGGGATGTATTCTGGGCACGCAGCATGCTGCTTCCCATGCCCGGGACAAACTGCGAGCCGGTGCCTCGCTTGCGCTTCTATCTGCCGAGACTTGGAGCTGGCCAGCGCGCACCTTCCCGCTGTGTGTGCTGCTGTCCGCAAACAGCCTCCAAACAAAGCAGGGCGCTAAGGCAGGAGAAGTTAGCGTCCCAGGAGGGAATCTGCCTGCGAGGGAAGCTGTGCAGCACATCCCTTGTTACACTCGCCACTTCCCTGACTCTTAGGCAAAGCCCAGCTCAGCTGGCTTGTAGGCGTGCCTCCGTGCTCAGAAGCAGTCCCGTGGCAGGCAGGATACAGGGGGATGTATTCTGGGCACGCAGCATGCTGCTTCCCATGCCCGGGACAAACTGCGAGCAGGTGCCTCGCTTGCGCTTCTATCTGCCGAAACTTGGAGCCGATCAGAGCGCACCTTCCCGCTGTGTGTGCTCCTGTCCGCAAACAGCCTCCAAACAAAGCAGGGCGCTAAGGCATGAGAAGTTAGCGTCCCAGGAGGGAATCTGCCTGCGAGGGAAGCTGTGCAGCACATCCCTTGTTCCACTCGACACTTCCCTGACTCTTAGGCAAAGCCCATCTCAGCTGGCTTGTAGGCGTGCCTCCGTGCTCAGAAGCAGTCCCGTGGCAGGCAGGATACAGGGGGATGTATTCTGGGCACGCAGCATGCTGCTTCCCATGCCCGGGACAAACTGCGAGCCGGTGCCTCGCTTGCGCTTCTATCTGCCGAGACTTGGAGCTGGCCAGCGCGCACCTTCCCGCTGTGTGTGCTGCTGTCCGCAAACAGCCTCCAAACAAAGCAGGGCGCTAAGGCAGGAGAAGTTAGCGTCCCAGGAGGGAATCTGCCTGCGAGGGAAGCTGTGCAGCACATCCCTTGTTCCACTCGACACTTCCCTGACTCTTAGGCAAAGCCCATCTCAGCTTGCTTGTAGGCGTGCCTCCGTGCTCAGAAGCAGTCCCGTGGCAGGCAGGATACAGGGGGATGTATTCTGGGCACGCAGCATGCTGCTTCCCATGCCCGGGACAAACTGCGAGCCGGTGCCTCGCTTGCGCTTCTATCTGCCGAGACTTGGAGCTGGCCAGCGCGCACCTTCCCGCTGTGTGTGCTGCTGTCCGCAAACAGCCTCCAAACAAAGCAGGGCGCTAAGGCAGGAGAAGTTAGCGTCCCAGGAGGGAATCTGCCTGCGAGGGAAGCTGTGCAGCACATCCCTTGTTCCACTCGCCACTTCCCTGACTCTTAGGTAAAGCCCATCTCAGCTTGCTTGTAGGCGTGCCTCCGTGCTCAGAAGCAGTCCCGTGGCAGGCAGGATACAGGGGGATGTATTCTGGGCACGCAGCATGCTGCTTCCCATGCCCGGGACAAACTGCGAGCCGGTGCCTCACTTGCGCTTCTATCTGCCGAGACTTGGAGCCGATCAGAGCGCACCTTCCCGCTGTGTGTGCTGCTGTCCGCAAACAGCCTCCAAACAAAGCAGGGCGCTAAGGCATGAGAAGTTAGCGTCCCAGGAGGGAATCTGCCTGCGAGGGAAGCTGTGCAGCACATCCCTTGTTCCACTCGACACTTCCATGACTCTTAGGCAAAGCCCAGCTCAGCTGGCTTGTAGGCGTGCCTCCGTGCTCAGAAGCAGTCCCGTGGCAGGCAGGATACAGGGGGATGTGTTCTGGGCACGCAGCATGCTGCTTCCCATGCCCGGGACAAACTGCGAGCCGGTGCCTCGCTTGCGCTTCTATCTGCCGAGACTTGGAGCTGGCCAGCGCGCACCTTCCCGCTGTGTGTGCTGCTGTCCGCAAACAGCCTCCAAACAAAGCAGGGCGCTAAGGCAGGAGAAGTTAGCGTCCCAGGAGGGAATCTGCCTGCGAGGGAAGCTGTGCAGCACATCCCTTGTTCCGCTCGCCACTTCCCTGACTCTTAGGCAAAGCCCATCTCAGCTGGCTTGTAGGCGTGCCTCCGTGCTCAGAAGCAGTCCCGTGGCAGGCAGGATACAGGGGGATGTATTCTGGGCACGCAGCATGCTGCTTCCCATGCCCGGGACAAACTGCGAGCCGGTGCCTCGCTTGCGCTTCTATCTGCCGAGACTTGGAGCTGGCCAGCGCGCACCTTCCCGCTGTGTGTGCTGCTGTCCGCAAACAGCCTCCAAACAAAGCAGGGCGCTAAGGCATGAGAAGTAAGCGCCCCAGGAGGGAATCTGCCTGCGAGGGAAGCTGTGCAGCACATCCCTTGTTCCACTCGACACTTCCCTGACTCTTAGGCAAAGCCCATCTCAGCTGGCTTGTAGGCGTGCCTCCGTGCTCAGAAGCAGTCCCGTGGCAGGCAGGATACAGGGGGATGTATTCTGGGCACGCAGCATGCTGCTTCCCATGCCCGGGACAAACTGCGAGCCGGTGCCTCGCTTGCGCTTCTATCTGCCGAGACTTGGAGCTGGCCAGCGCGCACCTTCCCGCTGTGTGTGCTGCTGTCCGCAAACAGCCTCCAAACAAAGCAGGGCGCTAAGGCAGGAGAAGTTAGCGTCCCAGGAGGGAATCTGCCTGCGAGGGAAGCTGTGCAGCACATCCCTTGTTCCGCTCGCCACTTCCCTGACTCTTAGGCAAAGCCCAGCTCAGCTGGCTTGTAGGCGTGCCTCCGTGCTCAGAAGCAGTCCCGTGGCAGGCAGGATACAGGGGGATGTATTCTTGGCACGCAGCATGCTGCTTCCCATGCCCGGGACAAACTGCGAGCCGGTGCCTCGCTTGCGCTTCTATCTGCCGAGACTTGGAGCTGGCCAGCGCGCACCTTCCCGCTGTGTGTGCTGCTGTCCGCAAACAGCCTCCAAACAAAGCAGGGCGCTAAGGCAGGAGAAGTTAGCGTCCCAGGAGGGAATCTGCCTGCGAGGGAAGCTGTGCAGCACATCCCTTGTTCCACTCGACACTTCCCTGACTCTTAGGCAAAGCCCATCTCAGCTGGCTTGTAGGCGTGCCTCCGTGCTCAGAAGCAGTCCCGTGGCAGGCAGGATACAGGGGGATGTATTCTGGGCACGCAGCATGCTGCTTCCCATGCCCGGGACAAACTGCGAGCCGGTGCCTCGCTTGCGCTTCTATCTGCCGAGACTTGGAGCCGATCAGAGCGCACCTTCCCGCTGTGTGTGCTGCTGTCCGCAAACAGCCTCCAAACAAAGCAGGGCGCTAAGGCAGGAGAAGTTAGCGTCCCAGGAGGGAATCTGCCTGCGAGGGAAGCTGTGCAGCACATCCCTTGTTACACTCGCCACTTCCCTGACTCTTAGGCAAAGCCCAGCTCAGCTGGCTTGTAGGCGTGCCTCCGTGCTCAGAAGCAGTCCCGTGGCAGGCAGGATACAGGGGGATGTATTCTGGGCACGCAGCATGCTGCTTCCCATGCCCGGGACAAACTGCGAGCAGGTGCCTCGCTTGCGCTTCTATCTGCCGAAACTTGGAGCCGATCAGAGCGCACCTTCCCGCTGTGTGTGCTCCTGTCCGCAAACAGCCTCCAAACAAAGCAGGGCGCTAAGGCATGAGAAGTTAGCGTCCCAGGAGGGAATCTGCCTGCGAGGGAAGCTGTGCAGCACATCCCTTGTTCCACTCGACACTTCCCTGACTCTTAGGCAAAGCCCATCTCAGCTGGCTTGTAGGCGTGCCTCCGTGCTCAGAAGCAGTCCCGTGGCAGGCAGGATACAGGGGGATGTATTCTGGGCACGCAGCATGCTGCTTCCCATGCCCGGGACAAACTGCGAGCCGGTGCCTCGCTTGCGCTTCTATCTGCCGAGACTTGGAGCTGGCCAGCGCGCACCTTCCCGCTGTGTGTGCTGCTGTCCGCAAACAGCCTCCAAACAAAGCAGGGCGCTAAGGCATGAGAAGTTAGCGTCCCAGGAGGGAATCTGCCTGCGAGGGAAGCTGTGCAGCACATCCCTTGTTCCACTCGACACTTCCCTGACTCTTAGGCAAAGCCCATCTCAGCTTGCTTGTAGGCGTGCCTCCGTGCTCAGAAGCAGTCCCGTGGCAGGCAGGATACAGCGGGATGTATTCTGGGCACGCAGCATGCTGCTTCCCATGCCCGGGACAAACTGCGAGCCGGTGCCTCGCTTGCGCTTCTATCTGCCGAGACTTGGAGCTGGCCAGCGCGCACCTTCCCGCTGTGTGTGCTGCTGTCCGCAAACAGCCTCCAAACAAAGCAGGGCGCTAAGGCAGGAGAAGTTAGCGTCCCAGGAGGGAATCTGCCTGCGAGGGAAGCTGTGCAGCACATCCCTTGTTCCACTCGACACTTCCCTGACTCTTAGGCAAAGCCCAGCTCAGCTGGCTTGTAGGCGTGCCTCCGTGCTCAGAAGCAGTCCCGTGGCAGGCAGGATACAGGGGGATGTATTCTGGGCACGCAGCATGCTGCTTCCCATGCCCGGGACAAACTGCGAGCCGGTGCCTCGCTTGCGCTTCTATCTGCCGAGACTTGGAGCTGGCCAGCGCGCACCTTCCCGCTGTGTGTGCTGCTGTCCGCAAACAGCCTCCAAACAAAGCAGGGCGCTAAGGCATGAGAAGTTAGCGTCCCAGGAGGGAATCTGCCTGCGAGGGAAGCTGTGCAGCACATCCCTTGTTCCGCTCGCCACTTCCCTGACTCTTAGGCAAAGCCCATCTCAGCTGGCTTGTAGGCGTGCCTCCGTGCTCAGAAGCAGTCCCGTGGCAGGCAGGATACAGGGGGATGTATTCTGGTCACGCAGCATGCTGCTTCCCATGCCCGGGACAAACTGCGAGCCGGTGCCTCGCTTGCGCTTCTATCTGCCGAGACTTGGAGCTGGCCAGCGCGCACCTTCCCGCTGTGTGTGCTGCTGTCCGCAAACAGCCTCCAAACAAAGCAGGGCGCTAAGGCATGAGAAGTTAGCGTCCCAGGAGGGAATCTGCCTGCGAGGGAAGCTGTGCAGCACATCCCTTGTTCCGCTCGCCACTTCCCTGACTCTTAGGCAAAGCCCAGCTCAGCTGGCTTGTAGGCGTGCCTCCGTGCTCAGAAGCAGTCCCGTGGCAGGCAGGATACAGGGGGATGTATTCTGGGCACGCAGCATGCTGCTTCCCATGCCCGGGACAAACTGCGAGCCGGTGCCTCGCTTGCGCTTCTATCTGCCGAGACTTGGAGCTGGCCAGCGCGCACCTTCCCGCTGTGTGTGCTGCTGTCCGCAAACAGCCTCCAAACAAAGCAGGGCGCTAAGGCAGGAGAAGTTAGCGTCCCAGGAGGGAATCTGCCTGCGAGGGAAGCTGTGCAGCACATCCCTTGTTCCACTCGCCACTTCCCTGACTCTTAGGCAAAGCCCAGCTCAGCTGGCTTGTAGGCGTGCCTCCGTGCTCAGAAGCAGTCCCGTGGCAGGCAGGATACAGGGGGATGTATTCTGGGCACGCAGCATGCTGCTTCCCATGCCCGGGACAAACTGCGAGCCGGTGCCTCGCTTGCGCTTCTATCTGCCGAGACTTGGAGCTGGCCAGCGCGCACCTTCCCGCTGTGTGTGCTGCTGTCCGCAAACAGCCTCCAAACAAAGCAGGGCGCTAAGGCAGGAGAAGTTAGCGTCCCAGGAGGGAATCTGCCTGCGAGGGAAGCTGTGCAGCACATCCCTTGTTCCACTCGCCACTTCCCTGACTCTTAGGCAAAGCCCATCTCAGCTGGCTTGTAGGCGTGCCTCCGTGCTCAGAAGCAGTCCCGTGGCAGGCAGGATACAGGGGGATGTATTCTGGGCACGCAGCATGCTGCTTCCCATGCCCGGGACAAACTGCGAGCCGGTGCCTCACTTGCGCTTCTATCTGCCGAGACTTGGAGCCGATCAGAGCGCACCTTCCCGCTGTGTGTGCTGCTGTCCGCAAACAGCCTCCAAACAAAGCAGGGCGCTAAGGCATGAGAAGTTAGCGTCCCAGGAGGGAATCTGCCTGCGAGGGAAGCTGTGCAGCACATCCCTTGTTCCGCTCGCCACTTCCCTGACTCTTAGGCAAAGCCCATCTCAGCTGGCTTGTAGGCGTGCCTCCGTGCTCAGAAGCAGTCCCGTGGCAGGCAGGATACAGGGGGATGTATTCTGGGCACGCAGCATGCTGCTTCCCATGCCCGGGACAAACTGCGAGCCGGTGCCTCGCTTGCGCTTCTATCTGCCGAGACTTGGAGCTGGCCAGCGCGCACCTTCCCGCTGTGTGTGCTGCTGTCCGCAAACAGCCTCCAAACAAAGCAGGGCGCTAAGGCATGAGAAGTTAGCGTCCCAGGAGGGAATCTGCCTGCGAGGGAAGCTGTGCAGCACATCCCTTGTTCCACTCGACACTTCCCTGACTCTTAGGCAAAGCCCATCTCAGCTTGCTTGTAGGCGTGCCTCCGTGCTCAGAAGCAGTCCCGTGGCAGGCAGGATACAGCGGGATGTATTCTGGGCACGCAGCATGCTGCTTCCCATGCCCGGGACAAACTGCGAGCCGGTGCCTCGCTTGCGCTTCTATCTGCCGAGACTTGGAGCTGGCCAGCGCGCACCTTCCCGCTGTGTGTGCTGCTGTCCGCAAACAGCCTCCAAACAAAGCAGGGCGCTAAGGCATGAGAAGTTAGCGTCCCAGGAGGGAATCTGCCTGCGAGGGAAGCTGTGCAGCACATCCCTTGTTCCACTCGCCACTTCCCTGACTCTTAGGCAAAGCCCATCTCAGCTTGCTTGTAGGCGTGCCTCCGTGCTCAGAAGCAGTCTCGTGGCAGGCAGGATACAGGGGGATGTATTCTGGGCACGCAGCATGCTGCTTCCCATGCCCGGGACAAACTGCGAGCTGGTGCCTCGCTTGCGCTTCTATCTGCCGAGACTTGGAGCTGGCCAGCGCGCACCTTCCCGCTGTGTGTGCTGCTGTCCGCAAACAGCCTCCAAACAAAGCAGGGCGCTAAGGCAGGAGAAGTTAGCGTCCCAGGAGGGAATCTGCCTGCGAGGGAAGCTGTGCAGCACATCCCTTGTTCCGCTCGACACTTCCCTGACTCTTAGGCAAAGCCCAGCTCAGCTGGCTTGTAGGCATGCCTCCGTGCTCAGAAGCAGTCCCGTGGCAGGCAGGATACAGGGGGATGTATTCTGGGCACGCAGCATGCTGCTTCCCATGCCCGGGACAAACTGCGAGCCGGTGCCTCGCTTGCGCTTCTATCTGCCGAGACTTGGAGCTGGCCAGCGCGCACCTTCCCGCTGTGTGTGCTGCTGTCCGCAAACAGCCTCCAAACAAAGCAGGGCGCTAAGGCATGAGAAGTTAGCGTCCCAGGAGGGAATCTGCCTGCGAGGGAAGCTGTGCAGCACATCCCTTGTTCCACTCGACACTTCCCTGACTCTTAGGCAAAGCCCATCTCAGCTGGCTTGTAGGCGTGCCTCCGTGCTCAGAAGCAGTCCCGTGGCAGGCAGGATACAGGGGGATGTATTCTGGGCACGCAGCATGCTGCTTCCCATGCCCGGGACAAACTGCGAGCCGGTGCCTCGCTTGCGCTTCTATCTGCCAAGACTTGGAGCTGGCCAGCGCGCACCTTGCCGCTGTGTGTGCTGCTGTCCGCAAACAGCCTCCAAACAAAGCAGGGCGCTAAGGCAGGAGAAGTTAGCGTCCCAGGAGGGAATCTGCCTGCGAGGGAAGCTGTGCAGCACATCCCTTGTTCCACTCGACACTTCCCTGACTCTTAGGCAAAGCCCAGCTCAGCTGGCTTGTAGGCGTGCCTCCGTGCTCAGAAGCAGTCCCGTGGCAGGCAGGATACAGCGGGATGTATTCTGGGCACGCAGCATGCTGCTTCCCATGCCCGGGACAAACTGCGAGCCGGTGCCTCGCTTGCGCTTCTATCTGCCGAGACTTGGAGCTGGCCAGCGCGCACCTTCCCGCTGTGTGTGCTGCTGTCCGCAAACAGCCTCCAAACAAAGCAGGGCGCTAAGGCAGGAGAAGTTAGCGTCCCAGGAGGGAATCTGCCTGCGAGGGAAGCTGTGCAGCACATCCCTTGTTCCACTCGACACTTCCCTGACTCTTAGGCAAAGCCCAGCTCAGCTTGCTTGTAGGCGTGCCTCCGTGCTCAGAAGCAGTCTCGTGGCAGGCAGGATACAGGGGGATGTATTCTGGGCACGCAGCATGCTGCTTCCCATGCCCGGGACAAACTGCGAGCTGGTGCCTCGCTTGCGCTTCTATCTGCCGAGACTTGGAGCTGGCCAGCGCGCACCTTCCCGCTGTGTGTGCTGCTGTCCGCAAACAGCCTCCAAACAAAGCAGGGCGCTAAGGCAGGAGAAGTTAGCGTCCCAGGAGGGAATCTGCCTGCGAGGGAAGCTGTGCAGCACATCCCTTGTTCCACTCGCCACTTCCCTGACTCTTAGGCAAAGCCCATCTCAGCTGGCTTGTAGGCGTGCCTCCGTGCTCAGAAGCAGTCCCGTGGCAGGCAGGATACAGGGGGATGTATTCTGGGCATGCAGCATGCTGCTTCCCATGCCCGGGACAAACTGCGAGCCGGTGCCTCACTTGCGCTTCTATCTGCTGAGACTTGGAGCCGATCAGAGCGCACCTTCCCGCTGTGTGTGCTGCTGTCCGCAAACAGCCTCCAAACAAAGCAGGGCGCTAAGGCATGAGAAGTTAGCGTCCCAGGAGGGAATCTGCCTGCGAGGGAAGCTGTGCATCACATCCCTTGTTCCGCTCGCCACTTCCCTGACTCTTAGGCAAAGCCCATCTCAGCTGGCTTGTAGGCGTGCCTCCGTGCTCAGAAGCAGTCCCGTGGCAGGCAGGATACAGGGGGATGTATTCTGGGCATGCAGCATGCTGCTTCCCATGCCCGGGACAAACTGCGAGCAGGTGCCTCGCTTGCGCTTCTATCTGCCGAAACTTGGAGCCGATCAGAGCGCACCTTCCCGCTGTGTGTGCTGCTGTCCGCAAACAGCCTCCAAACAAAGCAGGGCACTAAGGCATGAGAAGTTAGCGTCCCAGGAGGGAATCTGCCTGCGAGGGAAGCTGTGCAGCACATCCCTTGTTCCACTCGACACTTCCCTGACTCTTAGGCAAAGCCCATCTCAGCTTGCTTGTAGGCGTGCCTCCGTGCTCAGAAGCAGTCCCGTGGCAGGCAGGATACAGCGGGATGTATTCTGGGCACGCAGCATGCTGCTTCCCATGCCCGGGACAAACTGCGAGCCGGTGCCTCGCTTGCGCTTCTATCTGCCGAGACTTGGAGCTGGCCAGCGCGCACCTTCCCGCTGTGTGTGCTGCTGTCCGCAAACAGCCTCCAAACAAAGCAGGGCGCTAAGGCATGAGAAGTTAGCGTCCCAGGAGGGAATCTGCCTGCGAGGGAAGCTGTGCAGTAGTTCCCTTGTTCCACTCGCAACTTCCCTGACTCTTAGGCAAAGCCCAGCTCAGCTGGCTTGTAGGCGTGCCTCCGTGCTCAGAAGCAGTCCCGTGGCAGGCAGGATACAGGGGGATGTA
Source organism: Rhea pennata (assembly GCF_028389875.1). NCBI lineage: Eukaryota > Metazoa > Chordata > Aves > Rheiformes > Rheidae > Rhea > Rhea pennata. The sequence goes on along the minus strand of NW_026907604.1, from coordinate 191,126 downwards.
TTCTGGGCACGCAGCATGCTGCTTCCCATGCCCGGGACAAACTGCGAGCCGGTGCCTCACTTGCGCTTCTATCTGCCGAGACTTGGAGCCGATCAGAGCGCACCTTTCCGCTGTGTGTGCTGCTGTCCGCAAACAGCCTCCAAACAAAGCAGGGCGCTAAGGCAGGAGAAGTTAGCGTCCCAGGAGGGAATCTGCCTGCGAGGGAAGCTGTGCATCACATCCCTTGTTCCGCTCGCCACTTCCCTGACTCTTAGGCAAAGCCCATCTCAGCTGGCTTGTAGGCGTGCCTCCGTGCTCAGAAGCAGTCCCGTGGCAGGCAGGATACAGGGGGATGTATTCTGGGCATGCAGCATGCTGCTTCCCATGCCCGGGACAAACTGCGAGCCGGTGCCTCGCTTGCGCTTCTATCTGCCGAAACTTGGAGCTGGCCAGCGCGCACCTTCCCGCTGTGTATGCTGCTGTCCGCAAACAGCCTCCAAACAAAGCAGGGCGCTAAGGCATGAGAAGTTAGCGCCCCAGGAGGGAATCTGCCTGGGAGGGAAGCTGTGCAGCACATCCCTTGTTCCACTCGACACTTCCCTGACTCTTAGGCAAAGCCCAGCTCAGCTGGCTTGTAGGCGTGCCTCCGTGCTCAGAAGCAGTCCCGTGGCAGGCAGGATACAGGGGGATGTATTCTGGGCAAGCAGCATGCTGCTTCCCATGCCCGGGACAAACTGCGAGCCGGTGCCTCACTTGCGCTTCTATCTGCCGAGACTTGGAGCCGATCAGAGCGCACCTTTCCGCTGTGTGTGCTGCTGTCCGCAAACAGCCTCCAAACAAAGCAGGGCGCTAAGGCAGGAGAAGTTAGCGTCCCAGGAGGGAATCTGCCTGCGAGGGAAGCTGTGCATCACATCCCTTGTTCCGCTCGCCACTTCCCTGACTCTTAGGCAAAGCCCATCTCAGCTGGCTTGTAGGCGTGCCTCCGTGCTCAGAAGCAGTCCCGTGGCAGGCAGGATACAGGGGGATGTATTCTGGGCATGCAGCATGCTGCTTCCCATGCCCGGGACAAACTGCGAGCCGGTGCCTCGCTTGCGCTTCTATCTGCCGAAACTTGGAGCTGGCCAGCGCGCACCTTCCCGCTGTGTATGCTGCTGTCCGCAAACAGCCTCCAAACAAAGCAGGGCGCTAAGGCATGAGAAGTTAGCGCCCCAGGAGGGAATCTGCCTGCGAGGGAAGCTGTGCAGCACATCCCTTGTTCCACTCGACACTTCCCTGACTCTTAGGCAAAGCCCAGCTCAGCTGGCTTGTAGGCGTGCCTCCGTGCTCAGAAGCAGTCTCGTGGCAGGCAGGATACAGGGGGATGTATTCTGGGCACGCAGCATGCTGCTTCCCATGCCCGGGACAAACTGCGAGCTGGTGCCTCGCTTGCGCTTCTATCTGCCGAGACTTGGAGCTGGCCAGCGCGCACCTTCCCGCTGTGTGTGCTGCTGTCCGCAAACAGCCTCCAAACAAAGCAGGGCGCTAAGGCATGAGAAGTTAGCGTCCCAGGAGGGAATCTGCCTGCGAGGGAAGCTGTGCAGCACATCCCTTGTTCCGCTCGCCACTTCCCTGACTCTTAGGCAAAGCCCATCTCAGCTTGCTTGTAGGCGTGCCTCCGTGCTCAGAAGCAGTCCCGTGGCAGGCAGGATACAGGGGGATGTATTCTGGGCATGCAGCATGCTGCTTCCCATGCCCGGGACAAACTGCGAGCCGGTGCCTCGCTTGCGCTTCTATCTGCCGAAACTTGGAGCTGGCCAGCGCGCACCTTCCCGCTGTGTATGCTGCTGTCCGCAAACAGCCTCCAAACAAAGCAGGGCGCTAAGGCATGAGAAGTTAGCGCCCCAGGAGGGAATCTGCCTGCGAGGGAAGCTGTGCAGCACATCCCTTGTTCCACTCGACACTTCCCTGACTCTTAGGCAAAGCCCAGCTCAGCTGGCTTGTAGGCGTGCCTCCGTGCTCAGAAGCAGTCCCGTGGCAGGCAGGATACAGGGGGATGTATTCTGGGCAAGCAGCATGCTGCTTCCCATGCCCGGGACAAACTGCGAGCCGGTGCCTCACTTGCGCTTCTATCTGCCGAGACTTGGAGCCGATCAGAGCGCACCTTTCCGCTGTGTGTGCTGCTGTCCGCAAACAGCCTCCAAACAAAGCAGGGCGCTAAGGCAGGAGAAGTTAGCGTCCCAGGAGGGAATCTGCCTGCGAGGGAAGCTGTGCATCACATCCCTTGTTCCGCTCGCCACTTCCCTGACTCTTAGGCAAAGCCCATCTCAGCTGGCTTGTAGGCGTGCCTCCGTGCTCAGAAGCAGTCCCGTGGCAGGCAGGATACAGGGGGATGTATTCTGGGCATGCAGCATGCTGCTTCCCATGCCCGGGACAAACTGCGAGCCGGTGCCTCGCTTGCGCTTCTATCTGCCGAAACTTGGAGCTGGCCAGCGCGCACCTTCCCGCTGTGTATGCTGCTGTCCGCAAACAGCCTCCAAACAAAGCAGGGCGCTAAGGCATGAGAAGTTAGCGCCCCAGGAGGGAATCTGCCTGCGAGGGAAGCTGTGCAGCACATCCCTTGTTCCACTCGACACTTCCCTGACTCTTAGGCAAAGCCCATCTCAGCTGGCTTGTAGGCGTGCCTCCGTGCTCAGAAGCAGTCTCGTGGCAGGCAGGATACAGGGGGATGTATTCTGGGCACGCAGCATGCTGCTTCCCATGCCCGGGACAAACTGCGAGCTGGTGCCTCGCTTGCGCTTCTATCTGCCGAGACTTGGAGCTGGCCAGCGCGCACCTTCCCGCTGTGTGTGCTGCTGTCCGCAAACAGCCTCCAAACAAAGCAGGGCGCTAAGGCAGGAGAAGTTAGCGTCCCAGGAGGGAATCTGCCTGCGAGGGAAGCTGTGCAGCACATCCCTTGTTCCGCTCGCCACTTCCCTGACTCTTAGGCAAAGCCCAGCTCAGCTGGCTTGTAGGCGTGCCTCCGTGCTCAGAAGCAGTCCCGTGGCAGGCAGGATACAGGGGGATGTATTCTGGGCACGCAGCATGCTGCTTCCCATGCCCGGGACAAACTGCGAGCCGGTGCCTCGCTTGCGCTTCTATCTGCCGAGACTTGGAGCTGGCCAGCGCGCACCTTCCCGCTGTGTGTGCTGCTGTCCGCAAACAGCCTCCAAACAAAGCAGGGCGCTAAGGCAGGAGAAGTTAGCGTCCCAGGAGGGAATCTGCCTGCGAGGGAAGCTGTGCAGCACATCCCTTGTTCCACTCGCCACTTCCCTGACTCTTAGGCAAAGCCCATCTCAGCTGGCTTGTAGGCGTGCCTCCGTGCTCAGAAGCAGTCCCGTGGCAGGCAGGATACAGGGGGATGTATTCTGGGCATGCAGCATGCTGCTTCCCATGCCCGGGACAAACTGCGAGCCGGTGCCTCGCTTGCGCTTCTATCTGCCGAAACTTGGAGCTGGCCAGCGCGCACCTTCCCGCTGTGTGTGCTGCTGTCCGCAAACAGCCTCCAAACAAAGCAGGGCGCTAAGGCAGGAGAAGTTAGCGTCCCAGGAGGGAATCTGCCTGCGAGGGAAGCTGTGCAGCACATCCCTTGTTCCACTCGCCACTTCCCTGACTCTTAGGCAAAGCCCATCTCAGCTGGCTTGTAGGCGTGCCTCCGTGCTCAGAAGCAGTCCCGTGGCAGGCAGGATACAGGGGGATGTATTCTGGGCATGCAGCATGCTGCTTCCCATGCCCGGGACAAACTGCGAGCCGGTGCCTCACTTGCGCTTCTATCTGCCGAGACTTGGAGCCGATCAGAGCGCACCTTCCCGCTGTGTGTGCTGCTGTCCGCAAACAGCCTCCAAACAAAGCAGGGCGCTAAGGCATGAGAAGTTAGCGTCCCAGGAGGGAATCTGCCTGCGAGGGAAGCTGTGCATCACATCCCTTGTTCCGCTCGCCACTTCCCTGACTCTTAGGCAAAGCCCAGCTCAGCTGGCTTGTAGGCGTGCCTCCGTGCTCAGAAGCAGTCCCGTGGCAGGCAGGATACAGGGGGATGTATTCTGGGCATGCAGCATGCTGCTTCCCATGCCCGGGACAAACTGCGAGCAGGTGCCTCGCTTGCGCTTCTATCTGCCGAAACTTGGAGCCGATCAGAGCGCACCTTCCCGCTGTGTGTGCTCCTGTCCGCAAACAGCCTCCAAACAAAGCAGGGCGCTAAGGCATGAGAAGTTAGCGTCCCAGGAGGGAATCTGCCTGCGAGGGAAGCTGTGCAGCACATCCCTTGTTCCACTCGACACTTCCCTGACTCTTAGGCAAAGCCCATCTCAGCTGGCTTGTAGGCGTGCCTCCGTGCTCAGAAGCAGTCCCGTGGCAGGCAGGATACAGGGGGATGTATTCTGGGCACGCAGCATGCTGCTTCCCATGCCCGGGACAAACTGCGAGCCGGTGCCTCGCTTGCGCTTCTATCTGCCGAGACTTGGAGCTGGCCAGCGCGCACCTTCCCGCTGTGTGTGCTGCTGTCCGCAAACAGCCTCCAAACAAAGCAGGGCACTAAGGCATGAGAAGTTAGCGTCCCAGGAGGGAATCTGCCTGCGAGGGAAGCTGTGCAGCACATCCCTTGTTCCACTCGACACTTCCCTGACTCTTAGGCAAAGCCCATCTCAGCTTGCTTGTAGGCGTGCCTCCGTGCTCAGAAGCAGTCCCGTGGCAGGCAGGATACAGCGGGATGTATTCTGGGCACGCAGCATGCTGCTTCCCATGCCCGGGACAAACTGCGAGCCGGTGCCTCGCTTGCGCTTCTATCTGCCGAGACTTGGAGCTGGCCAGCGCGCACCTTCCCGCTGTGTGTGCTGCTGTCCGCAAACAGCCTCCAAACAAAGCAGGGCGCTAAGGCAGGAGAAGTTAGCGTCCCAGGAGGGAATCTGCCTGCGAGGGAAGCTGTGCAGCACATCCCTTGTTCCACTCGACACTTCCCTGACTCTTAGGCAAAGCCCATCTCAGCTTGCTTGTAGGCGTGCCTCCGTGCTCAGAAGCAGTCCCGTGGCAGGCAGGATACAGGGGGATGTATTCTGGGCACGCAGCATGCTGCTTCCCATGCCCGGGACAAACTGCGAGCCGGTGCCTCGCTTGCGCTTCTATCTGCTGAGACTTGGAGCTGGCCAGCGCGCACCTTCCCGCTGTGTGTGCTGCTGTCCGCAAACAGCCTCCAAACAAAGCAGGGCGCTAAGGCAGGAGAAGTTAGCGCCCCAGGAGGGAATCTGCCTGCGAGGGAAGCTGTGCAGCACATCCCTTGTTCCACTCGACACTTCCCTGACTCTTAGGCAAAGCCCAGCTCAGCTGGCTTGTAGGCGTGCCTCCGTGCTCAGAAGCAGTCTCGTGGCAGGCAGGATACAGGGGGATGTATTCTGGGCACACAGCATGCTGCTTCCCATGCCCGGGACAAACTGCGAGCTGGTGCCTCGCTTGCGCTTCTATCTGCCGAGACTTGGAGCTGGCCAGCGCGCACCTTCCCGCTGTGTGTGCTGCTGTCCGCAAACAGCCTCCAAACAAAGCAGGGCGCTAAGGCATGAGAAGTTAGCGTCCCAGGAGGGAATCTGCCTGCGAGGGAAGCTGTGCAGCACATCCCTTGTTCCGCTCGCCACTTCCCTGACTCTTAGGCAAAGCCCAGCTCAGCTGGCTTGTAGGCGTGCCTCCGTGCTCAGAAGCAGTCCCGTGGCAGGCAGGATACAGGGGGATGTATTCTGGGCACGCAGCATGCTGCTTCCCATGCCCGGGACAAACTGCGAGCCGGTGCCTCGCTTGCACTTCTATCTGCCAAGACTTGGAGCTGGCCAGCGCGCACCTTCCCGCTGTGTGTGCTGCTGTCCGCAAACAGCCTCCAAACAAAGCAGGGCGCTAAGGCATGAGAAGTTAGCGTCCCAGGAGGGAATCTGCCTGCGAGGGAAGCTGTGCAGTAGTTCCCTTGTTCCACTCGCAACTTCCCTGACTCTTAGGCAAAGCCCAGCTCAGCTGGCTTGTAGGCGTGCCTCCGTGCTCAGAAGCAGTCCCGTGGCAGGCAGGATACAGGGGGATGTATTCTGGGCACGCAGCATGCTGCTTCCCATGCCCGGGACAAACTGCGAGCCGGTGCCTCACTTGCGCTTCTATCTGCCGAGACTTGGAGCCGATCAGAGCGCACCTTTCCGCTGTGTGTGCTGCTGTCCGCAAACAGCCTCCAAACAAAGCAGGGCGCTAAGGCAGGAGAAGTTAGCGTCCCAGGAGGGAATCTGCCTGCGAGGGAAGCTGTGCATCACATCCCTTGTTCCGCTCGCCACTTCCCTGACTCTTAGGCAAAGCCCATCTCAGCTGGCTTGTAGGCGTGCCTCCGTGCTCAGAAGCAGTCCCGTGGCAGGCAGGATACAGGGGGATGTATTCTGGGCATGCAGCATGCTGCTTCCCATGCCCGGGACAAACTGCGAGCCGGTGCCTCGCTTGCGCTTCTATCTGCCGAAACTTGGAGCTGGCCAGCGCGCACCTTCCCGCTGTGTATGCTGCTGTCCGCAAACAGCCTCCAAACAAAGCAGGGCGCTAAGGCATGAGAAGTTAGCGCCCCAGGAGGGAATCTGCCTGGGAGGGAAGCTGTGCAGCACATCCCTTGTTCCACTCGACACTTCCCTGACTCTTAGGCAAAGCCCAGCTCAGCTGGCTTGTAGGCGTGCCTCCGTGCTCAGAAGCAGTCCCGTGGCAGGCAGGATACAGGGGGATGTATTCTGGGCAAGCAGCATGCTGCTTCCCATGCCCGGGACAAACTGCGAGCCGGTGCCTCACTTGCGCTTCTATCTGCCGAGACTTGGAGCCGATCAGAGCGCACCTTTCCGCTGTGTGTGCTGCTGTCCGCAAACAGCCTCCAAACAAAGCAGGGCGCTAAGGCATGAGAAGTTAGCGTCCCAGGAGGGAATCTGCCTGCGAGGGAAGCTGTGCATCACATCCCTTGTTCCGCTCGCCACTTCCCTGACTCTTAGGCAAAGCCCATCTCAGCTGGCTTGTAGGCGTGCCTCCGTGCTCAGAAGCAGTCCCGTGGCAGGCAGGATACAGGGGGATGTATTCTGGGCATGCAGCATGCTGCTTCCCATGCCCGGGACAAACTGCGAGCCGGTGCCTCGCTTGCGCTTCTATCTGCTGAAACTTGGAGCTGGCCAGCGCGCACCTTCCCGCTGTGTATGCTGCTGTCCGCAAACAGCCTCCAAACAAAGCAGGGCGCTAAGGCATGAGAAGTTAGCGTCCCAGGAGGGAATCTGCCTGCGAGGGAAGCTGTGCAGCACATCCCTTGTTCCACTCGACACTTCCCTGACTCTTAGGCAAAGCCCAGCTCAGCTGGCTTGTAGGCGTGCCTCCGTGCTCAGAAGCAGTCTCGTGGCAGGCAGGATACAGGGGGATGTATTCTGGGCACGCAGCATGCTGCTTCCCATGCCCGGGACAAACTGCGAGCTGGTGCCTCGCTTGCGCTTCTATCTGCCGAGACTTGGAGCTGGCCAGCGCGCACCTTCCCGCTGTGTGTGCTGCTGTCCGCAAACAGCCTCCAAACAAAGCAGGGCGCTAAGGCATGAGAAGTTAGCGTCCCAGGAGGGAATCTGCCTGCGAGGGAAGCTGTGCAGCACATCCCTTGTTCCGCTCGCCACTTCCCTGACTCTTAGGCAAAGCCCAGCTCAGCTGGCTTGTAGGCGTGCCTCCGTGCTCAGAAGCAGTCCCGTGGCAGGCAGGATACAGGGGGATGTATTCTGGGCATGCAGCATGCTGCTTCCCATGCCCGGGACAAACTGCGAGCCGGTGCCTCGCTTGCGCTTCTATCTGCCGAGACTTGGAGCTGGCCAGCGCGCACCTTCCCGCTGTGTATGCTGCTGTCCGCAAACAGCCTCCAAACAAAGCAGGGCGCTAAGGCATGAGAAGTTAGCGCCCCAGGAGGGAATCTGCCTGGGAGGGAAGCTGTGCAGCACATCCCTTGTTCCACTCGACACTTCCCTGACTCTTAGGCAAAGCCCAGCTCAGCTGGCTTGTAGGCGTGCCTCCGTGCTCAGAAGCAGTCCCGTGGCAGGCAGGATACAGGGGGATGTATTCTGGGCAAGCAGCATGCTGCTTCCCATGCCCGGGACAAACTGCGAGCCGGTGCCTCACTTGCGCTTCTATCTGCCGAGACTTGGAGCCGATCAGAGCGCACCTTTCCGCTGTGTGTGCTGCTGTCCGCAAACAGCCTCCAAACAAAGCAGGGCGCTAAGGCAGGAGAAGTTAGCGTCCCAGGAGGGAATCTGCCTGCGAGGGAAGCTGTGCATCACATCCCTTGTTCCGCTCGCCACTTCCCTGACTCTTAGGCAAAGCCCATCTCAGCTGGCTTGTAGGCGTGCCTCCGTGCTCAGAAGCAGTCCCGTGGCAGGCAGGATACAGGGGGATGTATTCTGGGCATGCAGCATGCTGCTTCCCATGCCCGGGACAAACTGCGAGCCGGTGCCTCGCTTGCGCTTCTATCTGCCGAAACTTGGAGCTGGCCAGCGCGCACCTTCCCGCTGTGTATGCTGCTGTCCGCAAACAGCCTCCAAACAAAGCAGGGCGCTAAGGCATGAGAAGTTAGCGCCCCAGGAGGGAATCTGCCTGCGAGGGAAGCTGTGCAGCACATCCCTTGTTCCACTCGACACTTCCCTGACTCTTAGGCAAAGCCCAGCTCAGCTGGCTTGTAGGCGTGCCTCCGTGCTCAGAAGCAGTCTCGTGGCAGGCAGGATACAGGGGGATGTATTCTGGGCACGCAGCATGCTGCTTCCCATGCCCGGGACAAACTGCGAGCTGGTGCCTCGCTTGCGCTTCTATCTGCCGAGACTTGGAGCTGGCCAGCGCGCACCTTCCCGCTGTGTGTGCTGCTGTCCGCAAACAGCCTCCAAACAAAGCAGGGCGCTAAGGCATGAGAAGTTAGCGTCCCAGGAGGGAATCTGCCTGCGAGGGAAGCTGTGCAGCACATCCCTTGTTCCGCTCGCCACTTCCCTGACTCTTAGGCAAAGCCCAGCTCAGCTGGCTTGTAGGCGTGCCTCCGTGCTCAGAAGCAGTCCCGTGGCAGGCAGGATACAGGGGGATGTATTCTGGGCACGCAGCATGCTGCTTCCCATGCCCGGGACAAACTGCGAGCCGGTGCCTCGCTTGCGCTTCTATCTGCCGAGACTTGGAGCTGGCCAGCGCGCACCTTCCCGCTGTGTGTGCTGCTGTCCGCAAACAGCCTCCAAACAAAGCAGGGCGCTAAGGCAGGAGAAGTTAGCGTCCCAGGAGGGAATCTGCCTGCGAGGGAAGCTGTGCAGCACATCCCTTGTTCCACTCGCCACTTCCCTGACTCTTAGGCAAAGCCCATCTCAGCTGGCTTGTAGGCGTGCCTCCGTGCTCAGAAGCAGTCCCGTGGCAGGCAGGATACAGGGGGATGTATTCTGGGCATGCAGCATGCTGCTTCCCATGCCCGGGACAAACTGCGAGCCGGTGCCTCGCTTGCGCTTCTATCTGCCGAAACTTGGAGCTGGCCAGCGCGCACCTTCCCGCTGTGTATGCTGCTGTCCGCAAACAGCCTCCAAACAAAGCAGGGCGCTAAGGCATGAGAAGTTAGCGCCCCAGGAGGGAATCTGCCTGCGAGGGAAGCTGTGCAGCACATCCCTTGTTCCACTCGACACTTCCCTGACTCTTAGGCAAAGCCCAGCTCAGCTGGCTTGTAGGCGTGCCTCCGTGCTCAGAAGCAGTCTCGTGGCAGGCAGGATACAGGGGGATGTATTCTGGGCACACAGCATGCTGCTTCCCATGCCCGGGACAAACTGCGAGCTGGTGCCTCGCTTGCGCTTCTATCTGCCGAGACTTGGAGCTGGCCAGCGCGCACCTTCCCGCTGTGTGTGCTGCTGTCCGCAAACAGCCTCCAAACAAAGCAGGGCGCTAAGGCATGAGAAGTTAGCGTCCCAGGAGGGAATCTGCCTGCGAGGGAAGCTGTGCAGCACATCCCTTGTTCCGCTCGCCACTTCCCTGACTCTTAGGCAAAGCCCAGCTCAGCTGGCTTGTAGGCGTGCCTCCGTGCTCAGAAGCAGTCCCGTGGCAGGCAGGATACAGGGGGATGTATTCTGGGCACGCAGCATGCTGCTTCCCATGCCCGGGACAAACTGCGAGCCGGTGCCTCGCTTGCACTTCTATCTGCCGAGACTTGGAGCTGGCCAGCGCGCACCTTCCCGCTGTGTGTGCTGCTGTCCGCAAACAGCCTCCAAACAAAGCAGGGCGCTAAGGCAGGAGAAGTTAGCGTCCCAGGAGGGAATCTGCCTGCGAGGGAAGCTGTGCAGCACATCCCTTGTTCCACTCGACACTTCCCTGACTCTTAGGCAAAGCCCATCTCAGCTGGCTTGTAGGCGTGCCTCCGTGCTCAGAAGCAGTCCCGTGGCAGGCAGGATACAGGGGGATGTATTCTGGGCACGCAGCATGCTGCTTCCCATGCCCGGGACAAACTGCGAGCCGGTGCCTCGCTTGCGCTTCTATCTGCCGAAACTTGGAGCTGGCCAGCGCGCACCTTCCCGCTGTGTATGCTGCTGTCCGCAAACAGCCTCCAAACAAAGCAGGGCGCTAAGGCATGAGAAGTTAGCGCCCCAGGAGGGAATCTGCCTGCGAGGGAAGCTGTGCAGTAGTTCCCTTGTTCCACTCGCAACTTCCCTGACTCTTAGGCAAAGCCCAGCTCAGCTGGCTTGTAGGCGTGCCTCCGTGCTCAGAAGCAGTCCCGTGGCAGGCAGGATACAGGGGGATGTATTCTGGGCACGCAGCATGCTGCTTCCCATGCCCGGGACAAACTGCGAGCCGGTGCCTCACTTGCGCTTCTATCTGCTGAGACTTGGAGCCGATCAGAGCGCACCTTGCCGCTGTGTGTGCTGCTGTCCGCAAACAGCCTCCAAACAAAGCAGGGCGCTAAGGCATGAGAAATAAGCGTCCCAGGAGGGAATCTGCCTGCGAGGGAAGCTGTGCAGCACATCCCTTGTTCCGCTCGCCACTTCCCTGACTCTTAGGCAAAGCCCATCTCAGCTGGCTTGTAGGCGTGCCTCCGTGCTCAGAAGCAGTCCCGTGGCAGGCAGGATACAGGGGGATGTATTCTGGGCACGCAGCATGCTGCTTCCCATGCCCGGGACAAACTGCGAGCAGGTGCCTCGCTTGCGCTTCTATCTGCCGAGACTTGGAGCCGATCAGAGCGCACCTTCCCGCTGTGTGTGCTGCTGTCTGCAAACAGCCTCCAAACAAAGCAGGGCGCTAAGGCATGAGAAGTTAGCGTCCCAGGAGGGAATCTGCCTGCGAGGGAAGCTGTGCAGCACATCCCTTGTTCCACTCGACACTTCCCTGACTCTTAGGCAAAGCCCATCTCAGCTGGCTTGTAGGCGTGCCTCCGTGCTCAGAAGCAGTCCCGTGGCAGGCAGGATACAGGGGGATGTATTCTGGGCAAGCAGCATGCTGCTTCCCATGCCCGGGACAAACTGCGAGCCGGTGCCTCACTTGCGCTTCTATCTGCCGAGACTTGGAGCCGATCAGAGCGCACCTTTCCGCTGTGTGTGCTGCTGTCCGCAAACAGCCTCCAAACAAAGCAGGGCGCTAAGGCAGGAGAAGTTAGCGTCCCAGGAGGGAATCTGCCTGCGAGGGAAGCTGTGCATCACATCCCTTGTTCCGCTCGCCACTTCCCTGACTCTTAGGCAAAGCCCATCTCAGCTGGCTTGTAGGCGTGCCTCCGTGCTCAGAAGCAGTCCCGTGGCAGGCAGGATACAGCGGGATGTATTCTGGGCACGCAGCATGCTGCTTCCCATGCCCGGGACAAACTGCGAGCCGGTGCCTCGCTTGCGCTTCTATCTGCCGAGACTTGGAGCTGGCCAGCGCGCACCTTCCCGCTGTGTGTGCTGCTGTCCGCAAACAGCCTCCAAACAAAGCAGGGCGCTAAGGCATGAGAAGTTAGCGTCCCAGGAGGGAATCTGCCTGCGAGGGAAGCTGTGCAGCACATCCCTTGTTCCACTCGACACTTCCCTGACTCTTAGGCAAAGCCCATCTCTGCTTGCTTGTAGGCGTGCCTCCGTGCTCAGAAGCAGTCCCGTGGCAGGCAGGATACAGCGGGATGTATTCTGGGCACGCAGCATGCTGCTTCCCATGCCCGGGACAAACTGCGAGCCGGTGCCTCGCTTGCGCTTCTATCTGCCGAGACTTGGAGCTGGCCAGCGCGCACCTTCCCGCTGTGTGTGCTGCTGTCCGCAAACAGCCTCCAAACAAAGCAGGGCGCTAAGGCATGAGAAGTTAGCGTCCCAGGAGGGAATCTGCCTGCGAGGGAAGCTGTGCAGCACATCCCTTGTTCCGCTCGCCACTTCCCTGACTCTTAGGCAAAGCCCAGCTCAGCTGGCTTGTAGGCGTGCCTCCGTGCTCAGAAGCAGTCCCGTGGCAGGCAGGATACAGGGGGATGTATTCTGGGCACGCAGCATGCTGCTTCCCATGCCCGGGACAAACTGCGAGCCGGTGCCTCGCTTGCGCTTCTATCTGCCGAGACTTGGAGCTGGCCAGCGCGCACCTTCCCGCTGTGTGTGCTGCTGTCCGCAAAAAGCCTCCAAACAAAGCAGGGCGCTAAGGCAGGAGAAGTTAGCGTCCCAGGAGGGAATCTGCCTGCGAGGGAAGCTGTGCAGCACATCCCTTGTTCCACTCGACACTTCCCTGACTCTTAGGCAAAGCCCATCTCAGCTTGCTTGTAGGCGTGCCTCCGTGCTCAGAAGCAGTCCCGTGGCAGGCAGGATACAGGGGGATGTATTCTGGGCACGCAGCATGCTGCTTCCCATGCCCGGGACAAACTGCGAGCCGGTGCCTCGCTTGCGCTTCTATCTGCCGAGACTTGGAGCTGGCCGGCGCGCACCTTCCCGCTGTGTGTGCTGCTGTCCGCAAACAGCCTCCAAACAAAGCAGGGCGCTAAGGCAGGAGAAGTTAGCGTCCCAGGAGGGAATCTGCCTGCGAGGGAAGCTGTGCAGCACATCCCTTGTTCCACTCGACACTTCCCTGACTCTTAGGCAAAGCCCAGCTCAGCTGGCTTGTAGGCGTGCCTCCGTGCTCAGAAGCAGTCCCGTGGTAGGCAGGATACAGGGGGATGTATTCTGGGCACGTAGCATGCTGCTTCCCATGCCCGGGACAAACTGCGAGCCGGTGCCTCGCTTGCGCTTCTATCTGCCGAGACTTGGAGCTGGCCAGCGCGCACCTTCCCGCTGTGTGTGCTGCTGTCCGCAAACAGCCTCCAAACAAAGCAGGGCGCTAAGGCATGAGAAGTAAGCGTCCCAGGAGGGAATCTGCCTGCGAGGGAAGCTGTGCAGCACATCCCTTGTTCCGCTCGCCACTTCCCTGACTCTTAGGCAAAGCCCAGCTCAGCTGGCTTGTAGGCGTGCCTCCGTGCTCAGAAGCAGTCCCGTGGCAGGCAGGATACAGGGGGATGTATTCTGGGCACGCAGCATGCTGCTTCCCATGCCCGGGACAAACTGCGAGCCGGTGCCTCGCTTGCGCTTCTATCTGCCGAAACTTGGAGCTGGCCAGCGCGCACCTTGCCGCTGTGTATGCTGCTGTCCGCAAACAGCCTCCAAACAAAGCAGGGCGCTAAGGCATGAGAAGTTAGCGCCCCAGGAGGGAATCTGCCTGCGAGGGAAGCTGTGCAGTAGTTCCCTTGTTCCACTCGCAACTTCCCTGACTCTTAGGCAAAGCCCAGCTCAGCTGGCTTGTAGGCGTGCCTCCATGCTCAGAAGCAGTCCCGTGGCAGGCAGGATACAGGGGGATGTATTCTGGGCACGCAGCATGCTGCTTCCCATGCCCGGGACAAACTGCGAGCCGGTGCCTCACTTGCACTTCTATCTGCCGAGACTTGGAGCCGATCAGAGCGCACCTTGCCGCTGTGTGTGCTGCTGTCCGCAAACAGCCTCCAAACAAAGCAGGGCGCTAAGGCATGAGAAGTTAGCGTCCCAGGAGGGAATCTGCCTGCGAGGGAAGCTGTGCAGCACATCCCTTGTTCCACTCGACACTTCCCTGACTCTTAGGCAAAGCCCATCTCAGCTGGCTTGTAGGCGTGCCTCCGTGCTCAGAAGCAGTCCCGTGGCAGGCAGGATACAGGGGGATGTATTCTGGGCAAGCAGCATGCTGCTTCCCATGCCCGGGACAAACTGCGAGCCGGTGCCTCACTTGCGCTTCTATCTGCCGAGACTTGGAGCCGATCAGAGCGCACCTTTCCGCTGTGTGTGCTGCTGTCCGCAAACAGCCTCCAAACAAAGCAGGGCGCTAAGGCAGGAGAAGTTAGCGTCCCAGGAGGGAATCTGCCTGCGAGGGAAGCTGTGCATCACATCCCTTGTTCCGCTCGCCACTTCCCTGACTCTTAGGCAAAGCCCATCTCAGCTGGCTTGTAGGCGTGCCTCCGTGCTCAGAAGCAGTCCCGTGGCAGGCAGGATACAGCGGGATGTATTCTGGGCACGCAGCATGCTGCTTCCCATGCCCGGGACAAACTGCGAGCCGGTGCCTCGCTTGCGCTTCTATCTGCCGAGACTTGGAGCTGGCCAGCGCGCACCTTCCCGCTGTGTGTGCTGCTGTCCGCAAACAGCCTCCAAACAAAGCAGGGCGCTAAGGCATGAGAAGTTAGCGTCCCAGGAGGGAATCTGCCTGCGAGGGAAGCTGTGCAGCACATCCCTTGTTCCACTCGACACTTCCCTGACTCTTAGGCAAAGCCCATCTCAGCTTGCTTGTAGGCGTGCCTCCGTGCTCAGAAGCAGTCCCGTGGCAGGCAGGATACAGGGGGATGTATTCTGGGCACGCAGCATGCTGCTTCCCATGCCCGGGACAAACTGCGAGCCGGTGCCTCGCTTGCGCTTCTATCTGCCGAGACTTGGAGCTGGCCAGCGCGCACCTTCCCGCTGTGTGTGCTGCTGTCCGCAAACAGCCTCCAAACAAAGCAGGGCGCTAAGGCATGAGAAGTTAGCGTCCCAGGAGGGAATCTGCCTGCGAGGGAAGCTGTGCAGCACATCCCTTGTTCCGCTCGCCACTTCCCTGACTCTTAGGCAAAGCCCATCTCAGCTGGCTTGTAGGCGTGCCTCCGTGCTCAGAAGCAGTCCCGTGGCAGGCAGGATACAGGGGGATGTATTCTGGGCACGCAGCATGCTGCTTCCCATGCCCGGGACAAACTGCGAGCCGGTGCCTCGCTTGCGCTTCTATCTGCCGAGACTTGGAGCTGGCCAGCGCGCACCTTCCCGCTGTGTGTGCTGCTGTCCGCAAACAGCCTCCAAACAAAGCAGGGCGCTAAGGCAGGAGAAGTTAGCGTCCCAGGAGGGAATCTGCCTGCGAGGGAAGCTGTGCAGCACATCCCTTGTTCCACTCGACACTTCCCTGACTCTTAGGCAAAGCCCATCTCAGCTTGCTTGTAGGCGTGCCTCCGTGCTCAGAAGCAGTCCCGTGGCAGGCAGGATACAGGGGGATGTATTCTGGGCACGCAGCATGCTGCTTCCCATGCCCGGGACAAACTGCGAGCCGGTGCCTCGCTTGCGCTTCTATCTGCCGAGACTTGGAGCTGGCCGGCGCGCACCTTCCCGCTGTGTGTGCTGCTGTCCGCAAACAGCCTCCAAACAAAGCAGGGCGCTAAGGCAGGAGAAGTTAGCGTCCCAGGAGGGAATCTGCCTGCGAGGGAAGCTGTGCAGCACATCCCTTGTTCCACTCGACACTTCCCTGACTCTTAGGCAAAGCCCAGCTCAGCTGGCTTGTAGGCGTGCCTCCGTGCTCAGAAGCAGTCCCGTGGCAGGCAGGATACAGGGGGATGTATTCTGGGCACGTAGCATGCTGCTTCCCATGCCCGGGACAAACTGCGAGCCGGTGCCTCGCTTGCGCTTCTATCTGCCGAGACTTGGAGCTGGCCAGCGCGCACCTTCCCGCTGTGTGTGCTGCTGTCCGCAAACAGCCTCCAAACAAAGCAGGGCGCTAAGGCATGAGAAGTAAGCGTCCCAGGAGGGAATCTGCCTGCGAGGGAAGCTGTGCAGCACATCCCTTGTTCCACTCGCCACTTCCCTGACTCTTAGGCAAAGCCCAGCTCAGCTGGCTTGTAGGCGTGCCTCCGTGCTCAGAAGCAGTCCCGTGGCAGGCAGGATACAGGGGGATGTATTCTGGGCACGCAGCATGCTGCTTCCCATGCCCGGGACAAACTGCGAGCCGGTGCCTCGCTTGCGCTTCTATCTGCCGAAACTTGGAGCTGGCCAGCGCGCACCTTCCCGCTGTGTATGCTGCTGTCCGCAAACAGCCTCCAAACAAAGCAGGGCGCTAAGGCATGAGAAGTTAGCGCCCCAGGAGGGAATCTGCCTGCGAGGGAAGCTGTGCAGTAGTTCCCTTGTTCCACTCGCAACTTCCCTGACTCTTAGGCAAAGCCCAGCTCAGCTGGCTTGTAGGCGTGCCTCCGTGCTCAGAAGCAGTCCCGTGGCAGGCAGGATACAGGGGGATGTATTCTGGGCACGCAGCATGCTGCTTCCCATGCCCGGGACAAACTGCGAGCCGGTGCCTCACTTGCGCTTCTATCTGCCGAGACTTGGAGCCGATCAGAGCGCACCTTGCCGCTGTGTGTGCTGCTGTCCGCAAACAGCCTCCAAACAAAGCAGGGCGCTAAGGCATGAGAAGTTAGCGTCCCAGGAGGGAATCTGCCTGCGAGGGAAGCTGTGCAGCACATCCCTTGTTCCACTCGACACTTCCCTGACTCTTAGGCAAAGCCCATCTCAGCTGGCTTGTAGGCGTGCCTCCGTGCTCAGAAGCAGTCCCGTGGCAGGCAGGATACAGGGGGATGTATTCTGGGCAAGCAGCATGCTGCTTCCCATGCCCGGGACAAACTGCGAGCCGGTGCCTCACTTGCGCTTCTATCTGCCGAGACTTGGAGCCGATCAGAGCGCACCTTTCCGCTGTGTGTGCTGCTGTCCGCAAACAGCCTCCAAACAAAGCAGGGCGCTAAGGCAGGAGAAGTTAGCGTCCCAGGAGGGAATCTGCCTGCGAGGGAAGCTGTGCATCACATCCCTTGTTCCGCTCGCCACTTCCCTGACTCTTAGGCAAAGCCCATCTCAGCTGGCTTGTAGGCGTGCCTCCGTGCTCAGAAGCAGTCCCGTGGCAGGCAGGATACAGCGGGATGTATTCTGGGCACGCAGCATGCTGCTTCCCATGCCCGGGACAAACTGCGAGCAGGTGCCTCGCTTGCGCTTCTATCTGCCGAGACTTGGAGCCGATCAGAGCGCACCTTCCCGCTGTGTGTGCTGCTGTCTGCAAACAGCCTCCAAACAAAGCAGGGCGCTAAGGCAGGAGAAGTTAGCGTCCCAGGAGGGAATCTGCCTGCGAGGGAAGCTGTGCAGCACATCCCTTGTTCCACTCGACACTTCCCTGACTCTTAGGCAAAGCCCATCTCAGCTGGCTTGTAGGCGTGCCTCCGTGCTCAGAAGCAGTCCCGTGGCAGGCAGGATACAGGGGGATGTATTCTGGGCAAGCAGCATGCTGCTTCCCATGCCCGGGACAAACTGCGAGCCGGTGCCTCACTTGCGCTTCTATCTGCCGAGACTTGGAGCCGATCAGAGCGCACCTTTCCGCTGTGTGTGCTGCTGTCCGCAAACAGCCTCCAAACAAAGCAGGGCGCTAAGGCAGGAGAAGTTAGCGTCCCAGGAGGGAATCTGCCTGCGAGGGAAGCTGTGCAGCACATCCCTTGTTCCACTCGCCACTTCCCTGACTCTTAGGCAAAGCCCATCTCAGCTGGCTTGTAGGCGTGCCTCCGTGCTCAGAAGCAGTCCCGTGGCAGGCAGGATACAGCGGGATGTATTCTGGGCACGCAGCATGCTGCTTCCCATGCCCGGGACAAACTGCGAGCCGGTGCCTCGCTTGCGCTTCTATCTGCCGAGACTTGGAGCTGGCCAGCGCGCACCTTCCCGCTGTGTGTGCTGCTGTCCGCAAACAGCCTCCAAACAAAGCAGGGCGCTAAGGCAGGAGAAGTTAGCGCCCCAGGAGGGAATCTGCCTGCGAGGGAAGCTGTGCAGCACATCCCTTGTTCCACTCGACACTTCCCTGACTCTTAGGCAAAGCCCAGCTCAGCTGGCTTGTAGGCGTGCCTCCGTGCTCAGAAGTAGTCCCGTGGCAGGCAGGATACAGGGGGATGTATTCTGGGCACGCAGCATGCTGCTTCCCATGCCCGGGACAAACTGCGAGCCGGTGCCTCGCTTGCGCTTCTATCTGCCGAGACTTGGAGCTGGCCAGCGCGCACCTTCCCGCTGTGTGTGCTGCTGTCCGCAAACAGCCTCCAAACAAAGCAGGGCGCTAAGGCATGAGAAGTTAGCGTCCCAGGAGGGAATCTGCCTGCGAGGGAAGCTGTGCAGCACATCCCTTGTTCCACTCGACACTTCCCTGACTCTTAGGCAAAGCCCATCTCAGCTGGCTTGTAGGCGTGCCTCCGTGCTCAGAAGCAGTCCCGTGGCAGGCAGGATACAGGGGGATGTATTCTGGGCAAGCAGCATGCTGCTTCCCATGCCCGGGACAAACTGCGAGCCGGTGCCTCACTTGCGCTTCTATCTGCCGAGACTTGGAGCCGATCAGAGCGCACCTTTCCGCTGTGTGTGCTGCTGTCCGCAAACAGCCTCCAAACAAAGCAGGGCGCTAAGGCATGAGAAGTTAGCGTCCCAGGAGGGAATCTGCCTGCGAGGGAAGCTGTGCAGCACATCCCTTGTTCCACTCGACACTTCCCTGACTCTTAGGCAAAGCCCAGCTCAGCTGGCTTGTAGGCGTGCCTCCGTGCTCAGAAGCAGTCCCGTGGCAGGCAGGATACAGGGGGATGTATTCTGGGCAAGCAGCATGCTGCTTCCCATGCCCGGGACAAACTGCGAGCCGGTGCCTCACTTGCGCTTCTATCTGCCGAGACTTGGAGCCGATCAGAGCGCACCTTTCCGCTGTGTGTGCTGCTGTCCGCAAACAGCCTCCAAACAAAGCAGGGCGCTAAGGCAGGAGAAGTTAGCGTCCCAGGAGGGAATCTGCCTGCGAGGGAAGCTGTGCATCACATCCCTTGTTCCGCTCGCCACTTCCCTGACTCTTAGGCAAAGCCCATCTCAGCTGGCTTGTAGGCGTGCCTCCGTGCTCAGAAGCAGTCCCGTGGCAGGCAGGATACAGCGGGATGTATTCTGGGCACGCAGCATGCTGCTTCCCATGCCCGGGACAAACTGCGAGCAGGTGCCTCGCTTGCGCTTCTATCTGCCGAGACTTGGAGCCGATCAGAGCGCACCTTCCCGCTGTGTGTGCTGCTGTCTGCAAACAGCCTCCAAACAAAGCAGGGCGCTAAGGCAGGAGAAGTTAGCGTCCCAGGAGGGAATCTGCCTGCGAGGGAAGCTGTGCAGCACATCCCTTGTTCCACTCGACACTTCCCTGACTCTTAGGCAAAGCCCATCTCAGCTGGCTTGTAGGCGTGCCTCCGTGCTCAGAAGCAGTCCCGTGGCAGGCAGGATACAGGGGGATGTATTCTGGGCAAGCAGCATGCTGCTTCCCATGCCCGGGACAAACTGCGAGCCGGTGCCTCACTTGCGCTTCTATCTGCCGAGACTTGGAGCCGATCAGAGCGCACCTTTCCGCTGTGTGTGCTGCTGTCCGCAAACAGCCTCCAAACAAAGCAGGGCGCTAAGGCAGGAGAAGTTAGCGTCCCAGGAGGGAATCTGCCTGCGAGGGAAGCTGTGCATCACATCCCTTGTTCCGCTCGCCACTTCCCTGACTCTTAGGCAAAGCCCATCTCAGCTGGCTTGTAGGCGTGCCTCCGTGCTCAGAAGCAGTCCCGTGGCAGGCAGGATACAGCGGGATGTATTCTGGGCACGCAGCATGCTGCTTCCCATGCCCGGGACAAACTGCGAGCCGGTGCCTCGCTTGCGCTTCTATCTGCCGAGACTTGGAGCTGGCCAGCGCGCACCTTCCCGCTGTGTGTGCTGCTGTCCGCAAACAGCCTCCAAACAAAGCAGGGCGCTAAGGCAGGAGAAGTTAGCGCCCCAGGAGGGAATCTGCCTGCGAGGGAAGCTGTGCAGCACATCCCTTGTTCCACTCGACACTTCCCTGACTCTTAGGCAAAGCCCAGCTCAGCTGGCTTGTAGGCGTGCCTCCGTGCTCAGAAGTAGTCCCGTGGCAGGCAGGATACAGGGGGATGTATTCTGGGCACGCAGCATGCTGCTTCCCATGCCCGGGACAAACTGCGAGCCGGTGCCTCGCTTGCGCTTCTATCTGCCGAGACTTGGAGCTGGCCAGCGCGCACCTTCCCGCTGTGTGTGCTGCTGTCCGCAAACAGCCTCCAAACAAAGCAGGGCGCTAAGGCATGAGAAGTTAGCGTCCCAGGAGGGAATCTGCCTGCGAGGGAAGCTGTGCAGCACATCCCTTGTTCCGCTCGCCACTTCCCTGACTCTTAGGCAAAGCCCATCTCAGCTGGCTTGTAGGCGTGCCTCCGTGCTCAGAAGCAGTCCCGTGGCAGGCAGGATACAGGGGGATGTATTCTGGGCACGCAGCATGCTGCTTCCCATGCCCGGGACAAACTGCGAGCCGGTGCCTCGCTTGCGCTTCTATCTGCTGAGACTTGGAGCTGGCCAGCGCGCACCTTGCCGCTGTGTGTGCTGCTGTCCGCAAACAGCCTCCAAACAAAGCAGGGCGCTATGGCAGGAGAAGTTAGCGTCGCAGGAGGGAATCTGCCTGCGAGGGAAGCTGTGCAGCACATCCCTTGTTCCGCTCGCCACTTCCCTGACTCTTAGGCAAAGCCCATCTAAGCTGGCTTGTAGGCGTGCCTCTGTGCTCAGAAGCAGTCCCGTGGCAGGCAGGATACAGGGGGATGTATTCTGGGCACGTAGCATGCTGCTTCCCATGCCCGGGACAAACTGCGAGCCGGTGCCTCGCTTGCGCTTCTATCTGCCGAGACTTGGAGCTGGCCAGCGCGCACCTTCCCGCTGTGTGTGCTGCTGTCCGCAAACAGCCTCCAAACAAAGCAGGGCGCTAAGGCAGGAGAAGTAAGCGTCCCAGGAGGGAATCTGCCTGCGAGGGAAGCTGTGCAGCACATCCCTTGTTCCGCTCGCCACTTCCCTGACTCTTAGGCAAAGCCCATCTCAGCTTGCTTGTAGGCGTGCCTCCGTGCTCAGAAGCAGTCCCGTGGCAGGCAGGATACAGCGGGATGTATTCTGGGCACGCAGCATGCTGCTTCCCATGCCCGGGACAAACTGCGAGCAGGTGCCTCGCTTGCGTTTCTATCTGCCGAAACTTGGAGCTGATCAGAGCGCACCTTCCCGCTGTGTGTGCTCCTGTCCGCAAACAGCCTCCAAACAAAGCAGGGCGCTAAGGCATGAGAAGTTAGCGTCCCAGGAGGGAATCTGCCTGCGAGGGAAGCTGTGCAGCACATCCCTTGTTCCACTCGCCACTTCCCTGACTCTTAGGCAAAGCCCAGCTCAGCTGGCTTGTAGGCGTGCCTCCGTGCTCAGAAGCAGTCCCGTGGCAGGCAGGATACAGGGGGATGTATTCTGGGCACGCAGCATGCTGCTTCCCATGCCCGGGACAAACTGCGAGCCGGTGCCTCGCTTGCGCTTCTATCTGCCGAGACTTGGAGCTGGCCAGCGCGCACCTTCCCGCTGTGTGTGCTGCTGTCCGCAAACAGCCTCCAAACAAAGCAGGGCGCTAAGGCATGAGAAGTAAGCGTCCCAGGAGGGAATCTGCCTGCGAGGGAAGCTGTGCATCACATCCCTTGTTCCGCTCGCCACTTCCCTGACTCTTAGGCAAAGCCCAGCTCAGCTGGCTTGTAGGCGTGCCTCCGTGCTCAGAAGCAGTCCCGTGGCAGGCAGGATACAGCGGGATGTATTCTGGGCACGCAGCATGCTGCTTCCCATGCCCGGGACAAACTGCGAGCCGGTGCCTCGCTTGCGCTTCTATCTGCCGAGACTTGGAGCTGGCCAGCGCGCACCTTCCCGCTGTGTGTGCTCCTGTCCGCAAACAGCCTCCAAACAAAGCAGGGCGCTAAGGCAGGAGAAGTTAGCGTCCCAGGAGGGAATCTGCCTGCGAGGGAAGCTGTGCAGCACATCCCTTGTTCCACTCGACACTTCCCTGACTCTTAGGCAAAGCCCATCTCAGCTGGCTTGTAGGCGTGCCTCCGTGCTCAGAAGCAGTCCCGTGGCAGGCAGGATACAGGGGGATGTATTCTGGGCACGCAGCATGCTGCTTCCCATGCCCGGGACAAACTGCGAGCCGGTGCCTCGCTTGCGCTTCTATCTGCCGAGACTTGGAGCTGGCCAGCGCGCACCTTCCCGCTGTGTGTGCTGCTGTCCGCAAACAGCCTCCAAACAAAGCAGGGCGCTAAGGCATGAGAAGTTAGCGTCCCAGGAGGGAATCTGCCTGCGAGGGAAGCTGTGCAGCACATCCCTTGTTCCACTCGCCACTTCCCTGACTCTTAGGCAAAGCCCAGCTCAGCTGGCTTGTAGGCGTGCCTCCGTGCTCAGAAGCAGTCCCGTGGCAGGCAGGATACAGGGGGATGTATTCTGGGCACGCAGCATGCTGCTTCCCATGCCCGGGACAAACTGCGAGCCGGTGCCTCGCTTGCGCTTCTATCTGCCGAGACTTGGAGCTGGCCAGCGCGCACCTTCCCGCTGTGTGTGCTCCTGTCCGCAAACAGCCTCCAAACAAAGCAGGGCGCTAAGGCAGGAGAAGTTAGCGTCCCAGGAGGGAATCTGCCTGCGAGGGAAGCTGTGCAGCACATCCCTTGTTCCACTCGACACTTCCCTGACTCTTAGGCAAAGCCCAGCTCAGCTGGCTTGTAGGCGTGCCTCCGTGCTCAGAAGCAGTCCCGTGGCAGGCAGGATACAGGGGGATGTATTCTGGGCACGCAGCATGCTGCTTCCCATGCCCGGGACAAACTGCGAGCCGGTGCCTCGCTTGCGCTTCTATCTGCCGAGACTTGGAGCTGGCCAGCGCGCACCTTCCCGCTGTGTGTGCTGCTGTCCGCAAACAGCCTCCAAACAAAGCAGGGCGCTAAGGCATGAGAAGTTAGCGTCCCAGGAGGGAATCTGCCTGCGAGGGAAGCTGTGCAGCACATCCCTTGTTCCACTCGCCACTTCCCTGACTCTTAGGCAAAGCCCAGCTCAGCTGGCTTGTAGGCGTGCCTCCGTGCTCAGAAGCAGTCCCGTGGCAGGCAGGATACAGCGGGATGTATTCTGGGCACGCAGCATGCTGCTTCCCATGCCCGGGACAAACTGCGAGCAGGTGCCTCGCTTGCGCTTCTATCTGCTGAGACTTGGAGCTGGCCAGCGCGCACCTTGCCGCTGTGTGTGCTGCTGTCTGCAAACAGCCTCCAAACAAAGCAGGGCGCTAAGGCAGGAGAAGTTAGCGTCCCAGGAGGGAATCTGCCTGCGAGGGAAGCTGTGCAGCACATCCCTTGTTCCACTCGACACTTCCCTGACTCTTAGGCAAAGCCCAGCTCAGCTGGCTTGTAGGCGTGCCTCCGTGCTCAGAAGCAGTCCCGTGGCAGGCAGGATACAGGGGGATGTATTCTGGGCACGCAGCATGCTGCTTCCCATGCCCGGGACAAACTGCGAGCCGGTGCCTCGCTTGCGCTTCTATCTGCCGAGACTTGGAGCTGGCCAGCGCGCACCTTCCCGCTGTGTGTGCTGCTGTCCGCAAACAGCCTCCAAACAAAGCAGGGCGCTAAGGCATGAGAAGTTAGCGCCCCAGGAGGGAATCTGCCTGCGAGGGAAGCTGTGCAGCACATCCCTTGTTCCACTCGCCACTTCCCTGACTCTTAGGCAAAGCCCAGCTCAGCTGGCTTGTAGGCGTGCCTCCGTGCTCAGAAGCAGTCCCGTGGCAGGCAGGATACAGGGGGATGTATTCTGGGCACGCAGCATGCTGCTTCCCATGCCCGGGACAAACTGCGAGCCGGTGCCTCGCTTGCGCTTCTATCTGCTGAGACTTGGAGCTGGCCAGCGCGCACCTTGCCGCTGTGTGTGCTGCTGTCCGCAAACAGCCTCCAAACAAAGCAGGGCGCTAAGGCATGAGAAGTTAGCGTCCCAGGAGGGAATCTGCCTGCGAGGGAAGCTGTGCAGCACATCCCTTGTTCCGCTCGCCACTTCCCTGACTCTTAGGCAAAGCCCATCTCAGCTGGCTTGTAGGCGTGCCTCCGTGCTCAGAAGCAGTCCCGTGGCAGGCAGGATACAGCGGGATGTATTCTGGGCACGCAGCATGCTGCTTCCCATGCCCGGGACAAACTGCGAGCCGGTGCCTCGCTTGCGCTTCTATCTGCCGAGACTTGGAGCTGGCCAGCGCGCACCTTCCCGCTGTGTGTGCTGCTGTCCGCAAACAGCCTCCAAACAAAGCAGGGCGCTAAGGCAGGAGAAGTTAGCGTCCCAGGAGGGAATCTGCCTGCGAGGGAAGCTGTGCAGCACATCCCTTGTTCCACTCGCCACTTCCCTGACTCTTAGGCAAAGCCCATCTCAGCTGGCTTGTAGGCGTGCCTCCGTGCTCAGAAGCAGTCCCGTGGCAGGCAGGATACAGGGGGATGTATTCTGGGCACGTAGCATGCTGCTTCCCATGCCCGGGACAAACTGCGAGCCGGTGCCTCGCTTGCGCTTCTATCTGCCGAGACTTGGAGCTGGCCAGCGCGCACCTTCCCGCTGTGTGTGCTGCTGTCCGCAAACAGCCTCCAAACGAAGCAGGGCGCTAAGGCAGGAGAAGTTAGCGTCCCAGGAGGGAATCTGCCTGCGAGGGAAGCTGTGCAGCACATCCCTTGTTCCACTCGACACTTCCCTGACTCTTAGGCAAAGCCCATCTCAGCTGGCTTGTAGGCGTGCCTCCGTGCTCAGAAGCAGTCCCGTGGCAGGCAGGATACAGGGGGATGTATTCTGGGCACGCAGCATGCTGCTTCCCATGCCCGGGACAAACTGCGAGCCGGTGCCTCGCTTGCGCTTCTATCTGCTGAGACTTGGAGCTGGCCAGCGCGCACCTTCCCGCTGTGTGTGCTCCTGTCCGCAAACAGCCTCCAAACAAAGCAGGGCGCTAAGGCAGGAGAAGTTAGCGCCCCAGGAGGGAATCTGCCTGCGAGGGAAGCTGTGCAGCACATCCCTTGTTCCGCTCGCCACTTCCCTGACTCTTAGGCAAAGCCCATCTCAGCTGGCTTGTAGGCGTGCCTCCGTGCTCAGAAGCAGTCCCGTGGCAGGCAGGATACAGGGGGATGTATTCTGGGCACGCAGCATGCTGCTTCCCATGCCCGGGACAAACTGCGAGCCGGTGCCTCGCTTGCGCTTCTATCTGCCGAGACTTGGAGCTGGCCGGCGCGCACCTTCCCGCTGTGTGTGCTCCTGTCCGCAAACAGCCTCCAAACAAAGCAGGGCGCTAAGGCAGGAGAAGTTAGCGTCCCAGGAGGGAATCTGCCTGCGAGGGAAGCTGTGCAGCACATCCCTTGTTCCACTCGCCACTTCCCTGACTCTTAGGCAAAGCCCAGCTCAGCTGGCTTGTAGGCGTGCCTCCGTGCTCAGAAGCAGTCCCGTGGCAGGCAGGATACAGGGGGATGTATTCTGGGCACGCAGCATGCTGCTTCCCATGCCCGGGACAAACTGCGAGCCGGTGCCTCGCTTGCGCTTCTATCTGCCGAGACTTGGAGCTGGCCAGCGCGCACCTTCCCGCTGTGTGTGCTGCTGTCCGCAAACAGCCTCCAAACAAAGCAGGGCGCTAAGGCATGAGAAGTAAGCGTCCCAGGAGGGAATCTGCCTGCGAGGGAAGCTGTGCAGCACATCCCTTGTTCCGCTCGCCACTTCCCTGACTCTTAGGCAAAGCCCAGCTCAGCTGGCTTGTAGGCGTGCCTCCGTGCTCAGAAGCAGTCCCGTGGCAGGCAGGATACAGGGGGATGTATTCTGGGCACGCAGCATGCTGCTTCCCATGCCCGGGACAAACTGCGAGCCGGTGCCTCGCTTGCGCTTCTATCTGCTGAGACTTGGAGCTGGCCAGCGCGCACCTTCCCGCTGTGTGTGCTCCTGTCCGCAAACAGCCTCCAAACGAAGCAGGGCGCTAAGGCAGGAGAAGTTAGCGTCCCAGGAGGGAATCTGCCTGCGAGGGAAGCTGTGCAGCACATCCCTTGTTCCACTCGACACTTCCCTGACTCTTAGGCAAAGCCCATCTCAGCTGGCTTGTAGGCGTGCCTCCGTGCTCAGAAGCAGTCCCGTGGCAGGCAGGATACAGGGGGATGTATTCTGGGCACGCAGCATGCTGCTTCCCATGCCCGGGACAAACTGCGAGCCGGTGCCTCGCTTGCGCTTCTATCTGCCGAGACTTGGAGCTGGCCAGCGCGCACCTTCCCGCTGTGTGTGCTCCTGTCCGCAAACAGCCTCCAAACAAAGCAGGGCGCTAAGGCATGAGAAGTTAGCGCCCCAGGAGGGAATCTGCCTGCGAGGGAAGCTGTGCAGCACATCCCTTGTTCCACTCGCCACTTCCCTGACTCTTAGGCAAAGCCCATCTCAGCTGGCTTGTAGGCGTGCCTCCGTGCTCAGAAGCAGTCCCGTGGCAGGCAGGATACAGCGGGATGTATTCTGGGCACGCAGCATGCTGCTTCCCATGCCCGGGACAAACTGCGAGCCGGTGCCTCGCTTGCGCTTCTACCTGCCGAGACTTGGAGCTGGCCAGCGCGCACCTTCCCGCTGTGTGTGCTCCTGTCCGCAAACAGCCTCCAAACAAAGCAGGGCGCTAAGGCAGGAGAAGTTAGCGTCCCAGGAGGGAATCTGCCTGCGAGGGAAGCTGTGCAGCACATCCCTTGTTCCACTCGACACTTCCCTGACTCTTAGGCAAAGCCCAGCTCAGCTGGCTTGTAGGCGTGCCTCCGTGCTCAGAAGCAGTCCCGTGGCAGGCAGGATACAGGGGGATGTATTCTGGGCATGCAGCATGCTGCTTCCCATGCCCGGGACAAACTGCGAGCCGGTGCCTCGCTTGCGCTTCTATCTGCCGAAACTTGGAGCTGGCCAGCGCGCACCTTCCCGCTGTGTGTGCTGCTGTCCGCAAACAGCCTCCAAACAAAGCAGGGCGCTAAGGCATGAGAAGTTAGCGCCCCAGGAGGGAATCTGCCTGCGAGGGAAGCTGTGCAGTAGTTCCCTTGTTCCACTCGCAACTTCCCTGAATCTTAGGCAAAGCCCAGCTCAGCTGGCTTGTAGGCGTGCCTCCGTGCTCAGAAGCAGTCCCGTGGCAGGCAGGATACAGGGGGATGTATTCTGGGCACGCAGCATGCTGCTTCCCATGCCAGGGACAAACTGCGAGCCGGTGCCTCACTTGCGCTTCTATCTGCCGAGACTTGGAGCCGATCAGAGCGCACCTTGCCGCTGTGTGTGCTGCTGTCCGCAAACAGCCTCCAAACAAAGCAGGGCGCTAAGGCATGAGAAATAAGCGTCCCAGGAGGGAATCTGCCTGAGAGGGAAGCTGTGCAGCACATCCCTTGTTCCACTCGACACTTCCCTGACTCTTAGGCAAAGCCCAGCTCAGCTGGCTTGTAGGCGTGCCTCCGTGCTCAGAAGCAGTCCCGTGGCAGGCAGGATACAGGGGGATGTATTCTGGGCACGCAGCATGCTGCTTCCCATGCCCGGGACAAACTGCGAGCCGGTGCCTCACTTGCGCTTCTATCTGCCGAGACTTGGAGCCGATCAGAGCGCACCTTCCCGCTGTGTGTGCTGCTGTCCGCAAACAGCCTCCAAACAAAGCAGGGCGCTAAGGCAGGAGAAGTTAGCGTCCCAGGAGGGAATCTGCCTGCGAGGGAAGCTGTGCAGCACATCCCTTGTTCCACTCGACACTTCCCTGACTCTTAGGCAAAGCCCATCTCAGCTGGCTTGTAGGCGTGCCTCCGTGCTCAGAAGCAGTCCCGTGGCAGGCAGGATACAGGGGGATGTATTCTGGGCATGCAGCATGCTGCTTCCCATGCCCGGGACAAACTGCGAGCCGGTGCCTCGCTTGCGCTTCTATCTGCCGAAACTTGGAGCTGGCCAGCGCGCACCTTCCCGCTGTGTATGCTGCTGTCCGCAAACAGCCTCCAAACAAAGCAGGGCGCTAAGGCATGAGAAGTTAGCGCCCCAGGAGGGAATCTGCCTGCGAGGGAAGCTGTGCAGTAGTTCCCTTGTTCCACTCGCAACTTCCCTGACTCTTAGGCAAAGCCCAGCTCAGCTGGCTTGTAGGCGTGCCTCCGTGCTCAGAAGCAGTCCCGTGGCAGGCAGGATACAGGGGGATGTATTCTGGGCACGCAGCATGCTGCTTCCCATGCCCGGGACAAACTGCGAGCCGGTGCCTCACTTGCGCTTCTATCTGCCGAGACTTGGAGCCGATCAGAGCGCACCTTGCCGCTGTGTGTGCTGCTGTCCGCAAACAGCCTCCAAACAAAGCAGGGCGCTAAGGCATGAGAAATAAGCGTCCCAGGAGGGAATCTGCCTGCGAGGGAAGCTGTGCAGCACATCCCTTGTTCCACTCGACACTTCCCTGACTCTTAGGCAAAGCCCAGCTCAGCTGGCTTGTAGGCGTGCCTCCGTGCTCAGAAGCAGTCCCGTGGCAGGCAGGATACAGGGGGATGTATTCTGGGCATGCAGCATGCTGCTTCCCATGCCCGGGACAAACTGCGAGCAGGTGCCTCGCTTGCGCTTCTATCTGCTGAAACTTGGAGCCGATCAGAGCGCACCTTCCCGCTGTGTGTGCTGCTGTCCGCAAACAGCCTCCAAACAAAGCAGGGCACTAAGGCATGAGAAGTTAGCGTCCCAGGAGGGAATCTGCCTGCGAGGGAAGCTGTGCAGCACATCCCTTGTTCCACTCGCCACTTCCCTGACTCTTAGGCAAAGCCCAGCTCAGCTGGCTTGTAGGCGTGCCTCCGTGCTCAGAAGCAGTCCCGTGGCAGGCAGGATACAGGGGGATGTATTCTGGGCACGCAGCATGCTGCTTCCCATGCCCGGGACAAACTGCGAGCCGGTGCCTCGCTTGCGCTTCTATCTGCCGAGACTTGGAGCTGGCCAGCGCGCACCTTCCCGCTGTGTGTGCTCCTGTCCGCAAACAGCCTCCAAACAAAGCAGGGCGCTAAGGCAGGAGAAGTTAGCGCCCCAGGAGGGAATCTGCCTGCGAGGGAAGCTGTGCAGCACATCCCTTGTTCCACTCGCCACTTCCCTGACTCTTAGGCAAAGCCCATCTCAGCTTGCTTGTAGGCGTGCCTCCGTGCTCAGAAGCAGTCCCGTGGCAGGCAGGATACAGGGGGATGTATTCTGGGCACGCAGCATGCTGCTTCCCATGCCCGGGACAAACTGCGAGCAGGTGCCTCGCTTGCGCTTCTATCTGCCGAGACTTGGAGCTGGCCAGCGCGCACCTTCCCGCTGTGTGTGCTCCTGTCCGCAAACAGCCTCCAAACAAAGCAGGGCGCTAAGGCATGAGAAGTTAGCGTCCCAGGAGGGAATCTGCCTGCGAGGGAAGCTGTGCAGCACATCCCTTGTTCCACTCGACACTTCCCTGACTCTTAGGCAAAGCCCAGCTCAGCTGGCTTGTAGGCGTGCCTCCGTGCTCAGAAGCAGTCCCGTGGCAGGCAGGATACAGGGGGATGTATTCTGGGCACGCAGCATGCTGCTTCCCATGCCCGGGACAAACTGCGAGCAGGTGCCTCGCTTGCGCTTCTATCTGCTGAGACTTGGAGCTGGCCAGCGCGCACCTTGCCGCTGTGTGTGCTGCTGTCTGCAAACAGCCTCCAAACAAAGCAGGGCGCTAAGGCATGAGAAGTTAGCGTCCCAGGAGGGAATCTGCCTGCGAGGGAAGCTGTGCAGCACATCCCTTGTTCCACTCGCCACTTCCCTGACTCTTAGGCAAAGCCCAGCTCAGCTGGCTTGTAGGCGTGCCTCCGTGCTCAGAAGCAGTCCCGTGGCAGGCAGGATACAGCGGGATGTATTCTGGGCACGCAGCATGCTGCTTCCCATGCCCGGGACAAACTGCGAGCCGGTGCCTCGCTTGCGCTTCTATCTGCCGAGACTTGGAGCTGGCCAGCGCGCACCTTGCCGCTGTGTGTGCTGCTGTCCGCAAACAGCCTCCAAACAAAGCAGGGCGCTAAGGCAGGAGAAGTTAGCGCCCCAGGAGGGAATCTGCCTGCGAGGGAAGCTGTGCAGCACATCCCTTGTTCCACTCGACACTTCCCTGACTCTTAGGCAAAGCCCATCTCAGCTGGCTTGTAGGCGTGCCTCCGTGCTCAGAAGCAGTCCCGTGGCAGGCAGGATACAGGGGGATGTATTCTGGGCACGCAGCATGCTGCTTCCCATGCCCGGGACAAACTGCGAGCCGGTGCCTCGCTTGCGCTTCTATCTGCCGAGACTTGGAGCTGGCCAGCGCGCACCTTCCCGCTGTGTGTGCTCCTGTCCGCAAACAGCCTCCAAACAAAGCAGGGCACTAAGGCAGGAGAAGTTAGCGTCCCAGGAGGGAATCTGCCTGCGAGGGAAGCTGTGCAGCACATCCCTTGTTCCGCTCGACACTTCCCTGACTCTTAGGCAAAGCCCATCTCAGCTGGCTTGTAGGCGTGCCTCCGTGCTCAGAAGCAGTCCCGTGGCAGGCAGGATACAGGGGGATGTATTCTGGGCACGCAGCATGCTGCTTCCCATGCCCGGGACAAACTGCGAGCAGGTGCCTCGCTTGCGCTTCTATCTGCCGAGACTTGGAGCTGGCCAGCGCGCACCTTGCCGCTGTGTGTGCTGCTGTCTGCAAACAGCCTCCAAACAAAGCAGGGCGCTAAGGCAGGAGAAGTTAGCGTCCCAGGAGGGAATCTGCCTGCGAGGGAAGCTGTGCAGCACATCCCTTGTTCCACTCGACACTTCCCTGACTCTTAGGCAAAGCCCATCTCAGCTGGCTTGTAGGCGTGCCTCCGTGCTCAGAAGCCGTCCCGTGGCAGGCAGGATACAGGGGGATGTATTCTGGGCACGCAGCATGCTGCTTCCCATGCCCGGGACAAACTGCGAGCCGGTGCCTCGCTTGCGCTTCTATCTGCCGAGACTTGGAGCTGGCCAGCGCGCACCTTCCCGCTGTGTGTGCTGCTGTCCGCAAACAGCCTCCAAACAAAGCAGGGCGCTAAGGCATGAGAAGTTAGCGTCCCAGGAGGGAATCTGCCTGCGAGGGAAGCTGTGCAGCACATCCCTTGTTCCGCTCGCCACTTCCCTGACTCTTAGGCAAAGCCCATCTCAGCTGTCTTGTAGGCGTGCCTCCGTGCTCAGAAGCAGTCCCGTGGCAGGCAGGATACAGGGGGATGTATTCTGGGCACGCAGCATGCTGCTTCCCATGCCCGGGACAAACTGCGAGCCGGTGCCTCGCTTGCGCTTCTATCTGCCGAGACTTGGAGCTGGCCAGCGCGCACCTTCCCGCTGTGTGTGCTGCTGTCCGCAAACAGCCTCCAAACAAAGCAGGGCGCTAAGGCAGGAGAAGTTAGCGTCCCAGGAGGGAATCTGCCTGCGAGGGAAGCTGTGCAGCACATCCCTTGTTCCACTCGACACTTCCCTGACTCTTAGGCAAAGCCCATCTCAGCTGGCTTGTAGGCGTGCCTCCGTGCTCAGAAGCAGTCCCGTGGCAGGCAGGATACAGGGGGATGTATTCTGGGCACGCAGCATGCTGCTTCCCATGCCCGGGACAAACTGCGAGCCGGTGCCTCGCTTGCGCTTCTATCTGCTGAGACTTGGAGCTGGCCAGCGCGCACCTTCCCGCTGTGTGTGCTGCTGTCCGCAAACAGCCTCCAAACAAAGCAGGGCGCTAAGGCATGAGAAGTTAGCGTCCCAGGAGGGAATCTGCCTGCGAGGGAAGCTGTGCAGCACATCCCGTGTTCCACTCGACACTTCCCTGACTCTTAGGCAAAGCCCAGCTCAGCTGGCTTGTAGGCGTGCCTCCGTGCTCAGAAGCAGTCCCGTGGCAGGCAGGATACAGGGGGATGTATTCTGGGCACGCAGCATGCTGCTTCCCATGCCCGGGACAAACTGCGAGCCGGTGCCTCGCTTGCGCTTCTATCTGCCGAGACTTGGAGCTGGCCAGCGCGCACCTTCCCGCTGTGTGTGCTGCTGTCCGCAAACAGCCTCCAAACAAAGCAGGGCGCTAAGGCATGAGAAGTTAGCGTCCCAGGAGGGAATCTGCCTGCGAGGGAAGCTGTGCAGCACATCCCTTGTTCCGCTCGCCACTTCCCTGACTCTTAGGCAAAGCCCATCTCAGCTGGCTTGTAGGCGTGCCTCTGTGCTCAGAAGCAGTCCCGTGGCAGGCAGGATACAGGGGGATGTATTCTGGGCACGCAGCATGCTGCTTCCCATGCCCGGGACAAACTGCGAGCCGGTGCCTCGCTTGCGCTTCTATCTGCCGAGACTTGGAGCTGGCCAGCGCGCACCTTCCCGCTGTGTGTGCTGCTGTCCGCAAACAGCCTCCAAACAAAGCAGGGCGCTAAGGCAGGAGAAGTTAGCGCCCCAGGAGGGAATCTGCCTGCGAGGGAAGCTGTGCAGCACATCCCTTGTTCCGCTCGCCACTTCCCTGACTCTTAGGCAAAGCCCATCTCAGCTTGCTTGTAGGCGTGCCTCCGTGCTCAGAAGCAGTCCCGTGGCAGGCAGGATACAGGGGGATGTATTCTGGGCACGCAGCATGCTGCTTCCCATGCCCGGGACAAACTGCGAGCCGGTGCCTCGCTTGCGCTTCTATCTGCCGAGACTTGGAGCTGGCCAGCGCGCACCTTCCCGCTGTGTGTGCTCCTGTCCGCAAACAGCCTCCAAACAAAGCAGGGCGCTAAGGCAGGAGAAGTTAGCGCCCCAGGAGGGAATCTGCCTGCGAGGGAAGCTGTGCAGCACATCCCTTGTTCCGCTCGCCACTTCCCTGACTCTTAGGCAAAGCCCATCTCAGCTTGCTTGTAGGCGTGCCTCCGTGCTCAGAAGCAGTCCCGTGGCAGGCAGGATACAGCGGGATGTATTCTGGGCACGCAGCATGCTGCTTCCCATGCCCGGGACAAACTGCGAGCCGGTGCCTCGCTTGCGCTTCTATCTGCCGAAACTTGGAGCTGGCCAGCGCGCACCTTCCCGCTGTGTGTGCTGCTGTCCGCAAACAGCCTCCAAACAAAGCAGGGCGCTAAGGCATGAGAAGTTAGCGCCCCAGGAGGGAATCTGCCTGCGAGGGAAGCTGTGCAGTAGTTCCCTTGTTCCACTCGCAACTTCCCTGAATCTTAGGCAAAGCCCAGCTCAGCTGGCTTGTAGGCGTGCCTCCGTGCTCAGAAGCAGTCCCGTGGCAGGCAGGATACAGGGGGATGTATTCTGGGCACGCAGCATGCTGCTTCCCATGCCAGGGACAAACTGCGAGCCGGTGCCTCACTTGCGCTTCTATCTGCCGAGACTTGGAGCCGATCAGAGCGCACCTTGCCGCTGTGTGTGCTGCTGTCCGCAAACAGCCTCCAAACAAAGCAGGGCGCTAAGGCATGAGAAATAAGCGTCCCAGGAGGGAATCTGCCTGAGAGGGAAGCTGTGCAGCACATCCCTTGTTCCACTCGACACTTCCCTGACTCTTAGGCAAAGCCCAGCTCAGCTGGCTTGTAGGCGTGCCTCCGTGCTCAGAAGCAGTCCCGTGGCAGGCAGGATACAGGGGGATGTATTCTGGGCACGCAGCATGCTGCTTCCCATGCCCGGGACAAACTGCGAGCCGGTGCCTCACTTGCGCTTCTATCTGCCGAGACTTGGAGCCGATCAGAGCGCACCTTCCCGCTGTGTGTGCTGCTGTCCGCAAACAGCCTCCAAACAAAGCAGGGCGCTAAGGCAGGAGAAGTTAGCGTCCCAGGAGGGAATCTGCCTGCGAGGGAAGCTGTGCAGCACATCCCTTGTTCCACTCGACACTTCCCTGACTCTTAGGCAAAGCCCAGCTCAGCTGGCTTATAGGCGTGCCTCCGTGCTCAGAAGCAGTCCCGTGGCAGGCAGGATACAGGGGGATGTATTCTGGGCATGCAGCATGCTGCTTCCCATGCCCGGGACAAACTGCGAGCCGGTGCCTCGCTTGCGCTTCTATCTGCCGAAACTTGGAGCTGGCCAGCGCGCACCTTCCCGCTGTGTATGCTGCTGTCCGCAAACAGCCTCCAAACAAAGCAGGGCGCTAAGGCATGAGAAGTTAGCGCCCCAGGAGGGAATCTGCCTGCGAGGGAAGCTGTGCAGTAGTTCCCTTGTTCCACTCGCAACTTCCCTGACTCTTAGGCAAAGCCCAGCTCAGCTGGCTTGTAGGCGTGCCTCCGTGCTCAGAAGCAGTCCCGTGGCAGGCAGGATACAGGGGGATGTATTCTGGGCACGCAGCATGCTGCTTCCCATGCCCGGGACAAACTGCGAGCCGGTGCCTCACTTGCGCTTCTATCTGCCGAGACTTGGAGCCGATCAGAGCGCACCTTCCCGCTGTGTGTGCTGCTGTCCGCAAACAGCCTCCAAACAAAGCAGGGCGCTAAGGCATGAGAAATAAGCGTCCCAGGAGGGAATCTGCCTGCGAGGGAAGCTGTGCAGCACATCCCTTGTTCCACTCGACACTTCCCTGACTCTTAGGCAAAGCCCAGCTCAGCTGGCTTGTAGGCGTGCCTCCGTGCTCAGAAGCAGTCCCATGGCAGGCAGGATACAGGGGGATGTATTCTGGGCACGCAGCATGCTGCTTCCCATGCCCGGGACAAACTGCGAGCCGGTGCCTCACTCGCGCTTCTATCTGCCGAGACTTGGAGCCGATCAGAGCGCACCTTCCCGCTGTGTGTGCTGCTGTCCGCAAACAGCCTCCAAACAAAGCAGGGCGCTAAGGCATGAGAAGTTAGCGTCCCAGGAGGGAATCTGCCTGTGAGGGAAGCTGTGCAGCACATCCCTTGTTCCACTCGCCACTTCCCTGACTCTTAGGCAAAGCCCATCTCAGCTGGCTTGTAGGCGTGCCTCCGTGCTCAGAAGCAGTCCCGTGGCAGGCAGGATACAGGGGGATGTATTCTGGGCACGCAGCATGCTGCTTCCCATGCCCGGGACAAACTGCGAGCCGGTGCCTCGCTTGCGCTTCTATCTGCCGAGACTTGGAGCTGGCCAGCGCGCACCTTCCCGCTGTGTGTGCTGCTGTCCGCAAACAGCCTCCAAACAAAGCAGGGCGCTAAGGCAGGAGAAGTTAGCGTCCCAGGAGGGAATCTGCCTGCGAGGGAAGCTGTGCAGCACATCCCTTGTTCCACTCGCCACTTCCCTGACTCTTAGGCAAAGCCCATCTCAGCTTGCTTGTAGGCGTGCCTCCGTGCTCAGAAGCAGTCCCGTGGCAGGCAGGATACAGGGGGATGTATTCTGGGCACGCAGCATGCTGCTTCCCATGCCCGGGACAAACTGCGAGCAGGTGCCTCGCTTGCGCTTCTATCTGCCGAGACTTGGAGCTGGCCAGCGCGCACCTTCCCGCTGTGTGTGCTCCTGTCCGCAAACAGCCTCCAAACAAAGCAGGGCGCTAAGGCATGAGAAGTTAGCGCCCCAGGAGGGAATCTGCCTGCGAGGGAAGCTGTGCAGCACATCCCTTGTTCCGCTCGCCACTTCCCTGACTCTTAGGCAAAGCCCATCTCAGCTTGCTTGTAGGCGTGCCTCCGTGCTCAGAAGCAGTCCCGTGGCAGGCAGGATACAGCGGGATGTATTCTGGGCACGCAGCATGCTGCTTCCCATGCCCGGGACAAACTGCGAGCCGGTGCCTCGCTTGCGCTTCTACCTGCCGAGACTTGGAGCTGGCCAGCGCGCACCTTCCCGCTGTGTGTGCTGCTGTCCGCAAACAGCCTCCAAACAAAGCAGGGCGCTAAGGCATGAGAAGTTAGCGTCCCAGGAGGGAATCTGCCTGCGAGGGAAGCTGTGCAGCACATCCCTTGTTCCACTCGACACTTCCCTGACTCTTAGGCAAAGCCCAGCTCAGCTGGCTTGTAGGCGTGCCTCCGTGCTCAGAAGCAGTCCCGTGGCAGGCAGGATACAGGGGGATGTATTCTGGGCATGCAGCATGCTGCTTCCCATGCCCGGGACAAACTGCGAGCCGGTGCCTCGCTTGCGCTTCTATCTGCCGAAACTTGGAGCTGGCCAGCGCGCACCTTCCCGCTGTGTGTGCTGCTGTCCGCAAACAGCCTCCAAACAAAGCAGGGCGCTAAGGCATGAGAAGTTAGCGCCCCAGGAGGGAATCTGCCTGCGAGGGAAGCTGTGCAGTAGTTCCCTTGTTCCACTCGCAACTTCCCTGAATCTTAGGCAAAGCCCAGCTCAGCTGGCTTGTAGGCGTGCCTCCGTGCTCAGAAGCAGTCCCGTGGCAGGCAGGATACAGGGGGATGTATTCTGGGCACGCAGCATGCTGCTTCCCATGCCAGGGACAAACTGCGAGCCGGTGCCTCACTTGCGCTTCTATCTGCCGAGACTTGGAGCCGATCAGAGCGCACCTTGCCGCTGTGTGTGCTGCTGTCCGCAAACAGCCTCCAAACAAAGCAGGGCGCTAAGGCATGAGAAATAAGCGTCCCAGGAGGGAATCTGCCTGAGAGGGAAGCTGTGCAGCACATCCCTTGTTCCACTCGACACTTCCCTGACTCTTAGGCAAAGCCCAGCTCAGCTGGCTTGTAGGCGTGCCTCCGTGCTCAGAAGCAGTCCCGTGGCAGGCAGGATACAGGGGGATGTATTCTGGGCACGCAGCATGCTGCTTCCCATGCCCGGGACAAACTGCGAGCCGGTGCCTCACTTGCGCTTCTATCTGCCGAGACTTGGAGCCGATCAGAGCGCACCTTCCCGCTGTGTGTGCTGCTGTCCGCAAACAGCCTCCAAACAAAGCAGGGCGCTAAGGCAGGAGAAGTTAGCGTCCCAGGAGGGAATCTGCCTGCGAGGGAAGCTGTGCAGCACATCCCTTGTTCCACTCGACACTTCCCTGACTCTTAGGCAAAGCCCATCTCAGCTGGCTTGTAGGCGTGCCTCCGTGCTCAGAAGCAGTCCCGTGGCAGGCAGGATACAGGGGGATGTATTCTGGGCATGCAGCATGCTGCTTCCCATGCCCGGGACAAACTGCGAGCCGGTGCCTCGCTTGCGCTTCTATCTGCCGAAACTTGGAGCTGGCCAGCGCGCACCTTCCCGCTGTGTATGCTGCTGTCCGCAAACAGCCTCCAAACAAAGCAGGGCGCTAAGGCATGAGAAGTTAGCGCCCCAGGAGGGAATCTGCCTGCGAGGGAAGCTGTGCAGCACATCCCTTGTTCCACTCGACACTTCCCTGACTCTTAGGCAAAGCCCAGCTCAGCTGGCTTGTAGGCGTGCCTCCGTGCTCAGAAGCAGTCCCGTGGCAGGCAGGATACAGGGGGATGTATTCTGGGCACGCAGCATGCTGCTTCCCATGCCCGGGACAAACTGCGAGCCGGTGCCTCACTTGCGCTTCTATCTGCCGAGACTTGGAGCCGATCAGAGCGCACCTTGCCGCTGTGTGTGCTGCTGTCCGCAAACAGCCTCCAAACAAAGCAGGGCGCTAAGGCATGAGAAATAAGCGTCCCAGGAGGGAATCTGCCTGCGAGGGAAGCTGTGCAGCACATCCCTTGTTCCACTCGACACTTCCCTGACTCTTAGGCAAAGCCCAGCTCAGCTGGCTTGTAGGCGTGCCTCCGTGCTCAGAAGCAGTCCCGTGGCAGGCAGGATACAGGGGGATGTATTCTGGGCACGCAGCATGCTGCTTCCCATGCCCGGGACAAACTGCGAGCCGGTGCCTCACTCGCGCTTCTATCTGCCGAGACTTGGAGCCGATCAGAGCGCACCTTCCCGCTGTGTGTGCTGCTGTCCGCAAACAGCCTCCAAACAAAGCAGGGCGCTAAGGCATGAGAAGTTAGCGTCCCAGGAGGGAATCTGCCTGCGAGGGAAGCTGTGCATCACATCCCTTGTTCCGCTCGCCACTTCCCTGACTCTTAGGCAAAGCCCATCTCAGCTGGCTTGTAGGCGTGCCTCCGTGCTCAGAAGCAGTCCCGTGGCAGGCAGGATACAGGGGGATGTATTCTGGGCATGCAGCATGCTGCTTCCCATGCCCGGGACAAACTGCGAGCAGGTGCCTCGCTTGCGCTTCTATCTGCTGAAACTTGGAGCCGATCAGAGCGCACCTTCCCGCTGTGTGTGCTGCTGTCCGCAAACAGCCTCCAAACAAAGCAGGGCGCTAAGGCATGAGAAGTTAGCGTCCCAGGAGGGAATCTGCCTGCGAGGGAAGCTGTGCAGCACATCCCTTGTTCCACTCGCCACTTCCCTGACTCTTAGGCAAAGCCCAGCTCAGCTGGCTTGTAGGCGTGCCTCCGTGCTCAGAAGCAGTCCCGTGGCAGGCAGGATACAGGGGGATGTATTCTGGGCACGCAGCATGCTGCTTCCCATGCCCGGGACAAACTGCGAGCCGGTGCCTCGCTTGCGCTTCTATCTGCCGAGACTTGGAGCTGGCCAGCGCGCACCTTCCCGCTGTGTGTGCTCCTGTCCGCAAACAGCCTCCAAACAAAGCAGGGCGCTAAGGCAGGAGAAGTTAGCGCCCCAGGAGGGAATCTGCCTGCGAGGGAAGCTGTGCAGCACATCCCTTGTTCCACTCGCCACTTCCCTGACTCTTAGGCAAAGCCCATCTCAGCTTGCTTGTAGGCGTGCCTCCGTGCTCAGAAGCAGTCCCGTGGCAGGCAGGATACAGGGGGATGTATTCTGGGCACGCAGCATGCTGCTTCCCATGCCCGGGACAAACTGCGAGCAGGTGCCTCGCTTGCGCTTCTATCTGCCGAGACTTGGAGCTGGCCAGCGCGCACCTTCCCGCTGTGTGTGCTCCTGTCCGCAAACAGCCTCCAAACAAAGCAGGGCGCTAAGGCATGAGAAGTTAGCGTCCCAGGAGGGAATCTGCCTGCGAGGGAAGCTGTGCAGCACATCCCTTGTTCCACTCGACACTTCCCTGACTCTTAGGCAAAGCCCAGCTCAGCTGGCTTGTAGGCGTGCCTCCGTGCTCAGAAGCAGTCCCGTGGCAGGCAGGATACAGGGGGATGTATTCTGGGCACGCAGCATGCTGCTTCCCATGCCCGGGACAAACTGCGAGCAGGTGCCTCGCTTGCGCTTCTATCTGCTGAGACTTGGAGCTGGCCAGCGCGCACCTTGCCGCTGTGTGTGCTGCTGTCTGCAAACAGCCTCCAAACAAAGCAGGGCGCTAAGGCATGAGAAGTTAGCGTCCCAGGAGGGAATCTGCCTGCGAGGGAAGCTGTGCAGCACATCCCTTGTTCCACTCGCCACTTCCCTGACTCTTAGGCAAAGCCCAGCTCAGCTGGCTTGTAGGCGTGCCTCCGTGCTCAGAAGCAGTCCCGTGGCAGGCAGGATACAGCGGGATGTATTCTGGGCACGCAGCATGCTGCTTCCCATGCCCGGGACAAACTGCGAGCCGGTGCCTCGCTTGCGCTTCTATCTGCCGAGACTTGGAGCTGGCCAGCGCGCACCTTGCCGCTGTGTGTGCTGCTGTCCGCAAACAGCCTCCAAACAAAGCAGGGCGCTAAGGCAGGAGAAGTTAGCGCCCCAGGAGGGAATCTGCCTGCGAGGGAAGCTGTGCAGCACATCCCTTGTTCCACTCGACACTTCCCTGACTCTTAGGCAAAGCCCATCTCAGCTGGCTTGTAGGCGTGCCTCCGTGCTCAGAAGCAGTCCCGTGGCAGGCAGGATACAGGGGGATGTATTCTGGGCACGCAGCATGCTGCTTCCCATGCCCGGGACAAACTGCGAGCCGGTGCCTCGCTTGCGCTTCTATCTGCCGAGACTTGGAGCTGGCCAGCGCGCACCTTCCCGCTGTGTGTGCTCCTGTCCGCAAACAGCCTCCAAACAAAGCAGGGCACTAAGGCAGGAGAAGTTAGCGTCCCAGGAGGGAATCTGCCTGCGAGGGAAGCTGTGCAGCACATCCCTTGTTCCGCTCGACACTTCCCTGACTCTTAGGCAAAGCCCATCTCAGCTGGCTTGTAGGCGTGCCTCCGTGCTCAGAAGCAGTCCCGTGGCAGGCAGGATACAGGGGGATGTATTCTGGGCACGCAGCATGCTGCTTCCCATGCCCGGGACAAACTGCGAGCAGGTGCCTCGCTTGCGCTTCTATCTGCCGAGACTTGGAGCTGGCCAGCGCGCACCTTCCCGCTGTGTGTGCTGCTGTCCGCAAACAGCCTCCAAACAAAGCAGGGCGCTAAGGCAGGAGAAGTTAGCGTCCCAGGAGGGAA
This sequence comes from Rhea pennata, assembly GCF_028389875.1. Taxonomy (NCBI): domain Eukaryota; kingdom Metazoa; phylum Chordata; class Aves; order Rheiformes; family Rheidae; genus Rhea; species Rhea pennata. Next base: position 150,952 of record NW_026907604.1, on the reverse strand, counting down.
TCTGCCTGTGAGGGAAGCCGTGCAGCACTTCCCTTGTTCCACTCGACACTTCCCTGACTCTTAGGCAAAGCCCATCTCAGCTGGCTTGTAGGCGTGCCTCCGTGCTCAGAAGCAGTCCCGTGGCAGGCAGGATACAGCGGGATGTATTCTGGGCACGCAGCATGCTGCTTCCCATGCCCGGGACAAACTGCGAGCCGGTGCCTCGCTTGCGCTTCTATCTGCCGAGACTTGGAGCTGGCCAGCGCGCACCTTCCCGCTGTGTGTGCTGCTGTCCGCAAACAGCCTCCAAACAAAGCAGGGCGCTAAGGCATGAGAAGTTAGCATCCCAGGAGGGAATCTGCCTGCGACGGAAGCTGTGCAGCACATCCCTTGTTCCACTCGCCACTTCCCTGACTCTTAGGCAAAGCCCATCTCAGCTGGCTTGTAGGCGTGCCTCCGTGCTCAGAAGCAGTCCCGTGGCAGGCAGGATACAGGGGGATGTATTCTGGGCACGCAGCATGCTGCTTCCCATGCCCGGGACAAACTGCGAGCAGGTGCCTCGCTTGCGCTTCTATCTGCTGAGACTTGGAGCTGGCCAGCGCGCACCTTGCCGCTGTGTGTGCTGCTGTCCGCAAACAGCCTCCAAACAAAGCAGGGCGCTAAGGCAGGAGAAGTTAGCGTCCCAGGAGGGAATCTGCCTGCGAGGGAAGCTGTGCAGCACATCCCTTGTTCCACTCGCCACTTCCCTGACTCTTAGGCAAAGCCCAGCTCAGCTGGCTTGTAGGCGTGCCTCCGTGCTCAGAAGCAGTCCCGTGGCAGGCAGGATACAGGGGGATGTATTCTGGGCACGCAGCATGCTGCTTCCCATGCCAGGGACAAACTGCGAGCCGGTGCCTCGCTTGCGCTTCTATCTGCCGAGACTTGGAGCTGGCCAGCGCGCACCTTCCCGCTGTGTGTGCTCCTGTCCGCAAACAGCCTCCAAACAAAGCAGGGCGCTAAGGCAGGAGAAGTTAGCGTCCCAGGAGGGAATCTGCCTGCGAGGGAAGCTGTGCAGCACATCCCTTGTTCCGCTCGACACTTCCCTGACTCTTAGGCAAAGCCCAGCTCAGCTGGCTTGTAGGCGTGCCTCCGTGCTCAGAAGCAGTCCTGTGGCAGGCAGGATACAGGGGGATGTATTCTGGGCACGCAGCATGCTGCTTCCCATGCCCGGGACAAACTGCGAGCAGGTGCCTCGCTTGCGCTTCTATCTGCCGAGACTTGGAGCTGGCCAGCGCGCACCTTCCCGCTGTGTGTGCTCCTGTCCGCAAACAGCCTCCAAACAAAGCAGGGCGCTAAGGCAGGAGAAGTTAGCGTCCCAGGAGGGAATCTGCCTGCGAGGGAAGCTGTGCAGCACTTCCTTGTTCCGCTCGCCACTTCCCTGACTCTTAGGCAAAGCCCATCTCAGCTGGCTTGTAGGCGTGCCTCCGTGCTCAGAAGCAGTCCCGTGGCAGGCAGGATACAGCGGGATGTATTCTGGGCACGCAGCATGCTGCTTCCCATGCCCGGGACAAACTGCGAGCCGGTGCCTCGCTTGCGCTTCTATCTGCCGAGACTTGGAGCTGGCCAGCGCGCACCTTGCCGCTGTGTGTGCTGCTGTCCGCAAACAGCCTCCAAACAAAGCAGGGCGCTAAGGCAGGAGAAGTTAGCGTCCCAGGCGGGAATCTGCCTGCGAGGGAAGCTGTGCAGCACATCCCTTGTTCCACTCGCCACTTCCCTGACTCTTAGGCAAAGCCCATCTCAGCTGGCTTGTAGGCGTGCCTCCGTGCTCAGAAGCAGTCCCGTGGCAGGCAGGATACAGGGGGATGTATTCTGGGCACGCAGCATGCTGCTTCCCATGCCCGGGACAAACTGCGAGCCGGTGCCTCGCTTGCGCTTCTATCTGCCGAGACTTGGAGCTGGCCAGCGCGCACCTTCCCGCTGTGTGTGCTCCTGTCCGCAAACAGCCTCCAAACAAAGCAGGGCGCTAAGGCAGGAGAAGTTAGCGCCCCAGGAGGGAATCTGCCTGCGAGGGAAGCTGTGCAGCACATCCCTTGTTCCACTCGCCACTTCCCTGACTCTTAGGCAAAGCCCAGCTCAGCTGGCTTGTAGGCGTGCCTCCGTGCTCAGAAGCAGTCCCGTGGCAGGCAGGATACAGGGGGATGTATTCTGGGCACGCAGCATGCTGCTTCCCATGCCCGGGACAAACTGCGAGCAGGTGCCTCGCTTGCGCTTCTATCTGCCGAGACTTGGAGCTGGCCAGCGCGCACCTTCCCGCTGTGTGTGCTGCTGTCCGCAAACAGCCTCCAAACAAAGCAGGGCGCTAAGGCAGGAGAAGTTAGCGTCCCAGGAGGGAATCTGCCTGCGAGGGAAGCTGTGCAGCACATCCCTTGTTCCACTCGACACTTCCCTGACTCTTAGGCAAAGCCCAGCTCAGCTGGCTTGTAGGCGTGCCTCCGTGCTCAGAAGCAGTCCCGTGGCAGGCAGGATACAGCGGGATGTATTCTGGGCACGCAGCATGCTGCTTCCCATGCCCGGGACAAACTGCGAGCCGGTGCCTCGCTTGCGCTTCTATCTGCCGAGACTTGGAGCTGGCCAGCGCGCACCTTCCCGCTGTGTGTGCTCCTGTCCGCAAACAGCCTCCAAACGAAGCAGGGCGCTAAGGCATGAGAAGTTAGCGTCCCAGGAGGGAATCTGCCTGCGAGGGAAGCTGTGCAGCACATCCCTTGTTCCACTCGACACTTCCCTGACTCTTAGGCAAAGCCCATCTCAGCTGGCTTGTAGGCGTGCCTCCGTGCTCAGAAGCAGTCCCGTGGCAGGCAGGATACAGCGGGATGTATTCTGGGCACGCAGCATGCTGCTTCCCATGCCCGGGACAAACTGCGAGCCGGTGCCTCGCTTGCGCTTCTATCTGCCGAGACTTGGAGCTGGCCAGCGCGCACCTTCCCGCTGTGTGTGCTGCTGTCCGCAAACAGCCTCCAAACAAAGCAGGGCGCTAAGGCAGGAGAAGTTAGCGCCCCAGGAGGGAATCTGCCTGCGAGGGAAGCTGTGCAGCACATCCCTTGTTCCACTCGCCACTTCCCTGACTCTTAGGCAAAGCCCATCTCAGCTGGCTTGTAGGCGTGCCTCCGTGCTCAGAAGCAGTCCCGTGGCAGGCAGGATACAGGGGGATGTATTCTGGGCACGCAGCATGCTGCTTCCCATGCCCGGGACAAACTGCGAGCAGGTGCCTCGCTTGCGCTTCTATCTGCCGAGACTTGGAGCTGGCCAGCGCGCACCTTCCCGCTGTGTGTGCTGCTGTCCGCAAACAGCCTCCAAACAAAGCAGGGCGCTAAGGCAGGAGAAGTTAGCGCCCCAGGAGGGAATCTGCCTGCGAGGGAAGCTGTGCAGCACATCCCTTGTTCCACTCGCCACTTCCCTGACTCTTAGGCAAAGCCCATCTCAGCTGGCTTGTAGGCGTGCCTCCGTGCTCAGAAGCAGTCCCGTGGCAGGCAGGATACAGGGGGATGTATTCTGGGCACGCAGCATGCTGCTTCCCATGCCCGGGACAAACTGCGAGCAGGTGCCTCGCTTGCGCTTCTATCTGCCGAGACTTGGAGCTGGCCAGCGCGCACCTTCCCGCTGTGTGTGCTGCTGTCCGCAAACAGCCTCCAAACAAAGCAGGGCGCTAAGGCATGAGAAGTTAGCGTCCCAGGAGGGAATCTGCCTGCGAGGGAAGCTGTGCAGCACATCCCTTGTTCCGCTCGACACTTCCCTGACTCTTAGGCAAAGCCCAGCTCAGCTGGCTTGTAGGCGTGCCTCCGTGCTCAGAAGCAGTCCCGTGGCAGGCAGGATACAGGGGGATGTATTCTGGGCACGCAGCATGCTGCTTCCCATGCCCGGGACAAACTGCGAGCAGGTGCCTCGCTTGCGCTTCTATCTGCCGAGACTTGGAGCTGGCCAGCGCGCACCTTCCCGCTGTGTGTGCTGCTGTCCGCAAACAGCCTCCAAACAAAGCAGGGCGCTAAGGCAGGAGAAGTTAGCGTCCCAGGAGGGAATCTGCCTGCGAGGGAAGCTGTGCAGCACTTCCTTGTTCCGCTCGCCACTTCCCTGACTCTTAGGCAAAGCCCATCTCAGCTGGCTTGTAGGCGTGCCTCCGTGCTCAGAAGCAGTCCCGTGGCAGGCAGGATACAGGGGGATGTATTCTGGGCACGCAGCATGCTGCTTCCCATGCCCGGGACAAACTGCGAGCCGGTGCCTCGCTTGCGCTTCTATCTGCCGAGACTTGGAGCTGGCCAGCGCGCACCTTCCCGCTGTGTGTGCTGCTGTCCGCAAACAGCCTCCAAACAAAGCAGGGCGCTAAGGCAGGAGAAGTTAGCGTCCCAGGAGGGAATCTGCCTGCGAGGGAAGCTGTGCAGCACATCCCTTGTTCCACTCGCCACTTCCCTGACTCTTAGGCAAAGCCCATCTCAGCTGGCTTGTAGGCGTGCCTCCGTGCTCAGAAGCAGTCCCGTGGCAGGCAGGATACAGGGGGATGTATTCTGGGCACGCAGCATGCTGCTTCCCATGCCCGGGACAAACTGCGAGCCGGTGCCTCGCTTGCGCTTCTATCTGCCGAGACTTGGAGCCGATCAGAGCGCACCTTCCCGCTGTGTGTGCTGCTGTCCGCAAACAGCCTCCAAACAAAGCAGGGCGCTAAGGCATGAGAAGTTAGCGCCCCAGGAGGGAATCTGCCTGCGAGGGAAGCTGTGCAGCACATCCCTTGTTCCGCTCGCCACTTCCCTGACTCTTAGGCAAAGCCCAGCTCAGCTGGCTTGTAGGCGTGCCTCCGTGCTCAGAAGCAGTCCCGTGGCAGGCAGGATACAGGGGGCTGTGTTCTGGGCACGCAGCATGCTGCTTCCCATGCCCGGGACAAACTGCGAGCCGGTGCCTCGCTTGCGCTTCTATCTGCCGAGACTTGGAGCCGATCAGAGCGCACCTTGCCGCTGTGTGTGCTGCTGTCCGCAAACAGCCTCCAAACAAAGCAGGGCGCTAAGGCATGAGAAGTTAGCGTCCCAGGAGGGAATCTGCCTGCGAGGGAAGCTGTGCAGCACATCCCTTGTTCCGCTCGCCACTTCCCTGACTCTTAGGCAAAGCCCATCTCAGCTGGCTTGTAGGCGTGCCTCCGTGCTCAGAAGCAGCCCCGTGGCAGGCAGGATACAGGGGGATGTATTCTGGGCACGCAGCATGCTGCTTCCCATGCCCGGGACAAACTGCGAGCCGGTGCCTCGCTTGCGCTTCTATCTGCCGAGACTTGGAGCCGATCAGAGCGCACCTTCCCGCTGTGTGTGCTGCTGTCCGCAAACAGCCTCCAAACAAAGCAGGGCGCTAAGGCATGAGAAGTTAGCGCCCCAGGAGGGAATCTGCCTGCGAGGGAAGCTGTGCAGCACATCCCTTGTTCCGCTCGCCACTTCCCTGACTCTTAGGCAAAGCCCATCTCAGCTGGCTTGTAGGCGTGCCTCCGTGCTCAGAAGCAGTCCCGTGGCAGGCAGGATACAGGGGGATGTATTCTGGGCACGCAGCATGCTGCTTCCCATGCCCGGGACAAACTGCGAGCCGGTGCCTCACTTGCGCTTCTATCTGCCGAGACTTGGAGCCGATCAGAGCGCACCTTCCCGCTGTGTGTGCTGCTGTCCGCAAACAGCCTCCAAACAAAGCAGGGCGCTAAGGCATGAGAAGTTAGCATCCCAGGAGGGAATCTGCCTGCGAGGGAAGCTGTGCAGCACATCCCTTGTTCTGCTCGCCACTTCCCTGACTCTTAGGCAAAGCCCATCTCAGCTGGCTTGTAGGCGTGCCTCCGTGCTCAGAAGCAGTCCCGTGGCAGGCAGGATACAGGGGGATGTATTCTGGGCACGCAGCATGCTGCTTCCCATGCCCGGGACAAACTGCGAGCCGGTGCCTCGCTTGCGCTTCTATCTGCCGAGACTTGGAGCCGATCAGAGCGCACCTTCCCGCTGTGTGTGCTGCTGTCCGCAAACAGCCTCCAAACAAAGCAGGGCGCTAAGGCATGAGAAGTTAGCGTCCCAGGAGGGAATCTGCCTGCGAGGGAAGCTGTGCAGCACATCCCTTGTTCCGCTTGCCACTTCCCTGACTCTTAGGCAAAGCCCATCTCAGCTGGCTTGTAGGCGTGCCTCCGTGCTCAGAAGCAGTCCCGTGGCAGGCAGGATACAGGGGGATGTATTCTGGGCACGCAGCATGCTGCTTCCCATGCCCGGGACAAACTGCGTGCACGTGCCTCGCTTGCGCTTCTATCTGCCGAGACTTGGAGCTGGCCAGCGCGCACCTTCCCGCTGTGTGTGCTGCTGTCCGCAAACAGCCTCCAAACAAAGCAGGGCGCTAAGGCATGAGAAGTAAGCGTCCCAGGAGGGAATCTGCCTGCGAGGGAAGCTGTGCAGCACATCCCTTGTTCCGCTCGCCACTTCCCTGACTCTTAGGCAAAGCCCATCTCAGCTGGCTTGTAGGCGTGCCTCCGTGCTCAGAAGCAGTCCCGTGGCAGGCAGGATACAGCGGGATGTATTCTGGGCACGCAGCATGCTGCTTCCCATGCCCGGGACAAACTGCGAGCCGGTGCCTCGCTTGCGCTTCTATCTGCCGAGACTTGGAGCTGGCCAGCGCGCACCTTCCCGCTGTGTGTGCTGCTGTCCGCAAACAGCCTCCAAACAAAGCAGGGCGCTAAGGCAGGAGAAGTTAGCGCCCCAGGAGGGAATATGCCTGCGAGGGAAGCTGTGCAGCACATCCCTTGTTCCGCTCGCCACTTCCCTGACTCTTAGGCAAAGCCCATCTCAGCTGGCTTGTAGGCGTGCCTCCGTGCTCAGAAGCAGTCCCGTGGCAGGCAGGATACAGGGGGATGTATTCTGGGCACGCAGCATGCTGCTTCCCATGCCCGGGACAAACTGCGAGCCGGTGCCTCGCTTGCGCTTCTATCTGCCGAGACTTGGAGCTGGCCAGCGCGCACCTTCCCGCTGTGTGTGCTGCTGTCCGCAAACAGCCTCCAAACGAAGCAGGGCGCTAAGGCATGAGAAGTTAGCGTCCCAGGAGGGAATCTGCCTGCGAGGGAAGCTGTGCAGCACATCCCTTGTTCCACTCGACACTTCCCTGACTCTTAGGCAAAGCCCAGCTCAGCTGGCTTGTAGGCGTGCCTCCGTGCTCAGAAGCAGTCCCGTGGCAGGCAGGATACAGGGGGATGTATTCTGGGCATGCAGCATGCTGCTTCCCATGCCCGGGACAAACTGCGAGCCGGTGCCTCGCTTGCGCTTCTATCTGCCGAGACTTGGAGCTGGCCAGCGCGCACCTTCCCGCTGTGTGTGCTGCTGTCCGCAAACAGCCTCCAAACGAAGCAGGGCGCTAAGGCATGAGAAGTTAGCGTCCCAGGAGGGAATCTGCCTGCGAGGGAAGCTGTGCAGCACATCCCGTGTTCCACTCGCCACTTCCCTGACTCTTAGGCAAAGCCCAGCTCAGCTGGCTTGTAGGCGTGCCTCCGTGCTCAGAAGCAGTCCCGTGGCAGGCAGGATACAGGGGGATGTATTCTGGGCACGCAGCATGCTGCTTCCTATGCCCGGTACAAACTGCGAGCCGGTGCCTCACTTGCGCTTCTATCTGCCGAGACTTGGAGCCGATCAGAGCGCACCTTCACGCTGTGTGTGCTGCTGTCCGCAAACAGCCTCCAAACAAAGCAGGGCGCTAAGGCATGAGAAGTTAGCGTCCCAGGAGGGAATCTGCCTGCGAGGGAAGCTGTGCAGCACATCCCTTGTTCCACTCGACACTTCCCTGACTCTTAGGCAAAGCCCAGCTCAGCTGGCTTGTAGGCGTGCCTCCGTGCTCAGAAGCAGTCCCGTGGCAGGCAGGATACAGGGGGATGTATTCTGGGCACGCAGCATGCTGCTTCCCATGCCCGGGACAAACTGCGAGCCGGTGCCTCGCTTGCGCTTCTATCTGCCGAGACTTGGAGCTGGCCAGCGCGCACCTTCCCGCTGTGTGTGCTGCTGTCCGCAAACAGCCTCCAAACAAAGCAGGGCGCTAAGGCATGAGAAGTTAGCGTCCCAGGAGGGAATCTGCCTGCGAGGGAAGCTGTGCAGCACATCCCGTGTTCCACTCGCCACTTCCCTGACTCTTAGGCAAAGCCCAGCTCAGCTGGCTTGTAGGCGTGCCTCCGTGCTCAGAAGCAGTCCCGTGGCAGGCAGGATACAGCGGGATGTATTCTGGGCACGCAGCATGCTGCTTCCCATGCCCGGGACAAACTGCGAGCCGGTGCCTCGCTTGCGCTTCTATCTGCTGAGACTTGGAGCCGATCAGAGCGCACCTTGCCGCTGTGTGTGCTGCTGTCCGCAAACAGCCTCCAAACAAAGCAGGGCGCTAAGGCAGGAGAAGTTAGCGCCCCAGGAGGGAATATGCCTGCGAGGGAAGCTGTGCAGCACATCCCTTGTTCCGCTCGCCGCTTCCCTGACTCTTAGGCAAAGCCCATCTCAGCTGGCTTGTAGGCGTGCCTCCGTGCTCAGAAGCAGTCCCGTGGCAGGCAGGATACAGGGGGATGTATTCTGGGCACGCAGCATGCTGCTTCCCATGCCCGGGACAAACTGCGAGCCGGTGCCTCGCTTGCGCTTCTATCTGCCGAGACTTGGAGCTGGCCAGCGCGCACCTTCCCGCTGTGTGTGCTCCTGTCCGCAAACAGCCTCCAAACGAAGCAGGGCGCTAAGGCATGAGAAGTTAGCGTCCCAGGAGGAAATCTGCCTGCGAGGGAAGCTGTGCAGCACATCCCTTGTTCCACTCGACACTTCCCTGACTCTTAGGCAAAGCCCAGCTCAGCTGGCTTGTAGGCGTGCCTCCGTGCTCAGAAGCAGTCCCGTGGCAGGCAGGATACAGGGGGATGTATTCTGGGCATGCAGCATGCTGCTTCCCATGCCCGGGACAAACTGCGAGCCGGTGCCTCGCTTGCGCTTCTATCTGCCGAGACTTGGAGCTGGCCAGCGCGCACCTTCCCGCTGTGTGTGCTGCTGTCCGCAAACAGCCTCCAAACGAAGCAGGGCGCTAAGGCATGAGAAGTTAGCGTCCCAGGAGGGAATCTGCCTGCGAGGGAAGCTGTGCAGCACATCCCGTGTTCCACTCGCCACTTCCCTGACTCTTAGGCAAAGCCCAGCTCAGCTGGCTTGTAGGCGTGCCTCCGTGCTCAGAAGCAGTCACGTGGCAGGCAGGATACAGGGGGATGTATTCTGGGCACACAGCATGCTGCTTCCTATGCCCGGTACAAACTGCGAGCCGGTGCCTCACTTGCGCTTCTATCTGCCGAGACTTGGAGCCGATCAGAGCGCACCTTCACGCTGTGTGTGCTGCTGTCCGCAAACAGCCTCCAAACAAAGCAGGGCGCTAAGGCATGAGAAGTTAGCGTCCCAGGAGGGAATCTGCCTGCGAGGGAAGCTGTGCAGCACATCCCTTGTTCCACTCGACACTTCCCTGACTCTTAGGCAAAGCCCAGCTCAGCTGGCTTGTAGGCGTGCCTCCGTGCTCAGAAGCAGTCCCGTGGCAGGCAGGATACAGGGGGATGTATTCTGGGCACGCAGCATGCTGCTTCCCATGCCCGGGACAAACTGCGAGCCGGTGCCTCGCTTGCGCTTCTATCTGCCGAGACTTGGAGCTGGCCAGCGCGCACCTTCCCGCTGTGTGTGCTCCTGTCCGCAAACAGCCTCCAAACGAAGCAGGGCGCTAAGGCATGAGAAGTTAGCGTCCCAGGAGGGAATCTGCCTGCGAGGGAAGCTGTGCAGCACATCCCGTGTTCCACTCGCCACTTCCCTGACTCTTAGGCAAAGCCCAGCTCAGCTGGCTTGTAGGCGTGCCTCCGTGCTCAGAAGCAGTCACGTGGCAGGCAGGATACAGGGGGATGTATTCTGGGCACGCAGCATGCTGCTTCCTATGCCCGGTACAAACTGCGAGCCGGTGCCTCACTTGCGCTTCTATCTGCCGAGATTTGGAGCCGATCAGAGCGCACCTTGCCGCTGTGTGTGCTGCTGTCCGCAAACAGCCTCCAAACAAAGCAGGGCGCTAAGGCATGAGAAGTTAGCGCCCCAGGAGGGAATCTGCCTGCGAGGGAAGCTGTGCAGCACATCCCTTGTTCCGCTCGCCACTTCCCTGACTCTTAGGCAAAGCCCAGCTCAGCTGTCTTGTAGGCGTGCCTCCGTGCTCAGAAGCAGTCCCGTGGCAGGCAGGATACAGGGGGATTTATTCTGGGCACGCAGCATGCTGCTTCCCATGCCCGGGACAAACTGCGAGCCGGTGCCTCACTTGCGCTTCTATCTGCAGAGACTTGGAGCCGATCAGAGCGCACCTTCCCGCTGTGTGTGCTGCTGTCCGCAAACAGCCTCCAAACAAAGCAGGGCGCTAAGGCAGGAGAAGTTAGCGCCCCAGGAGGGAATCTGCCTGCCAGGGAAGCTGTGCAGCACATCCCTTGTTCCGCTCGCCACTTCCCTGACTCTTAGGCAAAGCCCATCTCAGCTGGCTTGTAGGCGTGCCTCCGTGCTCAGAAGCAGTCCCGTGGCAGGCAGGATACAGGGGGATGTATTCTGGGCACGCAGCATGCTGCTTCCCATGCCCGGGACAAACTGCGAGCCGGTGCCTCGCTTGCGCTTCTATCTGCCGAGACTTGGAGCTGGCCAGCGCGCACCTTCCCGCTGTGTGTGCTGCTGTCCGCAAACAGCCTCCAAACAAAGCAGGGCGCTAAGGCAGGAGAAGTTAGCGCCCCAGGAGGGAATCTGCCTGCGAGGGAAGCTGTGCAGCACATCCCTTGTTCCACTCGCCACTTCCCTGACTCTTAGGCAAAGCCCATCTCAGCTTGCTTGTAGGCGTGCCTCCGTGCTCAGAAGCAGTCCCGTGGCAGGCAGGATACAGGGGGATGTATTCTGGGCACGCAGCATGCTGCTTCCCATGCCCGGGACAAACTGCGAGCAGGTGCCTCGCTTGCGCTTCTATCTGCCGAGACTTGGAGCTGGCCAGCGCGCACCTTCCCGCTGTGTGTGCTGCTGTCCGCAAAGAGCCTCCAAACAAAGCAGGGCGCTAAGGCAGGAGAAGTTAGCGTCCCAGGAGGGAATCTGCCTGCGAGGGAAGCTGTGCAGCACATCCCTTGTTCCGCTCGCCACTTCCCTGACTCTTAGGCAAAGCCCAGCTCAGCTGGCTTGTAGGCGTGCCTCCGTGCTCAGAAGCAGTCCCGTGGCAGGCAGGATACAGGGGGATGTATTCTGGGCACGCAGCATGCTGCTTCCCATGCCCGGGACAAACTGCGAGCAGGTGCCTCGCTTGCGCTTCTATCTGCCGAGACTTGGAGCTGGCCAGCGCGCACCTTCCCGCTGTGTGTGCTGCTGTCCGCAAACAGCCTCCAAACAAAGCAGGGCGCTAAGGCAGGAGAAGTAAGCGTCCCAGGAGGGAACCTGCCTGCGAGGGAAGCTGTGCAGCACATCCCTTGTTCCGCTCGCCACTTCCCTGACTCTTAGGCAAAGCCCATCTCAGCTGGCTTGTAGGCGTGCCTCCGTGCTCAGAAGCAGTCCCGTGGCAGGCAGGATACAGGGGGATGTATTCTGGGCACGCAGCATGCTGCTTCCCATGCCCGGGACAAACTGCGAGCCGGTGCCTCGCTTGCGCTTCTATCTGCCGAGACTTGGAGCTGGCCAGCGCGCACCTTCCCGCTGTGTGTGCTGCTGTCCGCAAACAGCCTCCAAACGAAGCAGGGCGCTAAGGCATGATAAGTTAGCGTCCCAGGAGGGAATCTGCCTGCGAGGGAAGCTGTGCAGCACATCCCGTGTTCCACTCGCCACTTCCCTGACTCTTAGGCAAAGCCCAGCTCAGCTGGCTTGTAGGCGTGCCTCCGTGCTCAGAAGCAGTCCCGTGGCAGGCAGGATACAGGGGGATGTATTCTGGGCACGCAGCATGCTGCTTCCTATGCCCGGTACAAACTGCGAGCCGGTGCCTCACTTGCGCTTCTATCTGCCGAGACTTGGAGCCGATCAGAGCGCACCTTCACGCTGTGTGTGCTGCTGTCCGCAAACAGCCTCCAAACAAAGCAGGGCGCTAAGGCATGAGAAGTTAGCGTCCCAGGAGGGAATCTGCCTGCGAGGGAAGCTGTGCAGCACATCCCTTGTTCCACTCGACACTTCCCTGACTCTTAGGCAAAGCCCAGCTCAGCTGGCTTGTAGGCGTGCCTCCGTGCTCAGAAGCAGTCCCGTGGCAGGCAGGATACAGGGGGATGTATTCTGGGCACGCAGCATGCTGCTTCCCATGCCCGGGACAAACTGCGAGCCGGTGCCTCGCTTGCGCTTCTATCTGCCGAGACTTGGAGCTGGCCAGCGCGCACCTTCCCGCTGTGTGTGCTGCTGTCCGCAAACAGCCTCCAAACAAAGCAGGGCGCTAAGGCATGAGAAGTTAGCGTCCCAGGAGGGAATCTGCCTGCGAGGGAAGCTGTGCAGCACATCCCGTGTTCCACTCGACACTTCCCTGACTCTTAGGCAAAGCCCAGCTCAGCTGGCTTGTAGGCGTGCCTCCGTGCTCAGAAGCAGTCCCGTGGCAGGCAGGATACAGCGGGATGTATTCTGGGCACGCAGCATGCTGCTTCCCATGCCCGGGACAAACTGCGAGCCGGTGCCTCGCTTGCGCTTCTATCTGCTGAGACTTGGAGCCGATCAGAGCGCACCTTGCCGCTGTGTGTGCTGCTGTCCGCAAACAGCCTCCAAACAAAGCAGGGCGCTAAGGCAGGAGAAGTTAGCGCCCCAGGAGGGAATATGCCTGCGAGGGAAGCTGTGCAGCACATCCCTTGTTCCGCTCGCCGCTTCCCTGACTCTTAGGCAAAGCCCATCTCAGCTGGCTTGTAGGCGTGCCTCCGTGCTCAGAAGCAGTCCCGTGGCAGGCAGGATACAGGGGGATGTATTCTGGGCACGCAGCATGCTGCTTCCCATGCCCGGGACAAACTGCGAGCCGGTGCCTCGCTTGCGCTTCTATCTGCCGAGACTTGGAGCTGGCCAGCGCGCACCTTCCCGCTGTGTGTGCTCCTGTCCGCAAACAGCCTCCAAACGAAGCAGGGCGCTAAGGCATGAGAAGTTAGCGTCCCAGGAGGAAATCTGCCTGCGAGGGAAGCTGTGCAGCACATCCCTTGTTCCGCTCGCCACTTCCCTGACTCTTAGGCAAAGCCCAGCTCAGCTGGCTTGTAGGCGTGCCTCCGTGCTCAGAAGCAGTCCCGTGGCAGGCAGGATACAGGGGGATGTATTCTGGGCATGCAGCATGCTGCTTCCCATGCCCGGGACAAACTGCGAGCCGGTGCCTCGCTTGCGCTTCTATCTGCCGAGACTTGGAGCTGGCCAGCGCGCACCTTCCCGCTGTGTGTGCTGCTGTCCGCAAACAGCCTCCAAACGAAGCAGGGCGCTAAGGCATGAGAAGTTAGCGTCCCAGGAGGGAATCTGCCTGCGAGGGAAGCTGTGCAGCACATCCCGTGTTCCACTCGCCACTTCCCTGACTCTTAGGCAAAGCCCAGCTCAGCTGGCTTGTAGGCGTGCCTCCGTGCTCAGAAGCAGTCACGTGGCAGGCAGGATACAGGGGGATGTATTCTGGGCACGCAGCATGCTGCTTCCTATGCCCGGTACAAACTGCGAGCCGGTGCCTCACTTGCGCTTCTATCTGCCGAGATTTGGAGCCGATCAGAGCGCACCTTGCCGCTGTGTGTGCTGCTGTCCGCAAACAGCCTCCAAACAAAGCAGGGCGCTAAGGCATGAGAAGTTAGCGTCCCAGGAGGGAATCTGCCTGCGAGGGAAGCTGTGCAGCACATCCCTTGTTCCACTCGCCACTTCCCTGACTCTTAGGCAAAGCCCATCTCAGCTGGCTTGTAGGCGTGCCTCCGTGCTCAGAAGCAGTCCCGTGGCAGGCAGGATACAGGGGGATGTATTCTGGGCACGCAGCATGCTGCTTCCCATGCCCGGTACAAACTGCGAGCCGGTGCCTCACTTGCGCTTCTATCTGCCGAGACTTGGAGCGGATCAGAGCGCACCTTCCCGCTGTGTGTGCTGCTGTCCGCAAACAGCCTCCAAACAAAGCAGGGCGCTAAGGCATGAGAAGTTAGCGTCCCAGGAGGGAATCTGCCTGCGAGGGAAGCTGTGCAGCACATCCCTTGTTCCGCTCGCCACTTCCCTGACTCTTAGGCAAAGCCCAGCTCAGCTGTCTTGTAGGCGTGCCTCCGTGCTCAGAAGCAGTCCTGTGGCAGGCAGGATACAGGGGGATGTATTCTGGGCACGCAGCATGCTGCTTCCCATGCCCGGGACAAACTGCGAGCAGGTGCCTTGCTTGCGCTTCTATCTGCCGAGACTTGGAGCTGGCCAGCGCGCACCTTCCCGCTGTGTGTGCTCCTGTCCGCAAACAGCCTCCAAACAAAGCAGGGCGCTAAGGCAGGAGAAGTTAGCGTCCCAGGAGGGAATCTGCCTGCGAGGGAAGCTGTGCAGCACTTCCTTGTTCCGCTCGCCACTTCCCTGACTCTTAGGCAAAGCCCATCTCAGCTGGCTTGTAGGCGTGCCTCCGTGCTCAGAAGCAGTCCCGTGGCAGGCAGGATACAGCGGGATGTATTCTGGGCACGCAGCATGCTGCTTCCCATGCCCGGGACAAACTGCGAGCCGGTGCCTCGCTTGCGCTTCTATCTGCCGAGACTTGGAGCTGGCCAGCGCGCACCTTCCCGCTGTGTGTGCTGCTGTCCGCAAACAGCCTCCAAACAAAGCAGGGCGCTAAGGCAGGAGAAGTTAGCGTCCCAGGCGGGAATCTGCCTGCGAGGGAAGCTGTGCAGCACATCCCTTGTTCCACTCGCCACTTCCCTGACTCTTAGGCAAAGCCCATCTCAGCTGGCTTGTAGGCGTGCCTCCGTGCTCAGAAGCAGTCCCGTGGCAGGCAGGATACAGGGGGATGTATTCTGGGCACGCAGCATGCTGCTTCCCATGCCCGGGACAAACTGCGAGCCGGTGCCTCGCTTGCGCTTCTATCTGCCGAGACTTGGAGCTGGCCAGCGCGCACCTTCCCGCTGTGTGTGCTCCTGTCCGCAAACAGCCTCCAAACAAAGCAGGGCGCTAAGGCAGGAGAAGTTAGCGTCCCAGGAGGGAATCTGCCTGCGAGGGAAGCTGTGCAGCACATCCCTTGTTCCACTCGACACTTCCCTGACTCTTAGGCAAAGCCCAGCTCAGCTGGCTTGTAGGCGTGCCTCCGTGCTCAGAAGCAGTCCCGTAGCAGGCAGGATACAGGGGGATGTATTCTGGGCACGCAGCATGCTGCTTCCCATGCCCGGGACAAACTGCGAGCAGGTGCCTCGCTTGCGCTTCTATCTGCCGAGACTTGGAGCTGGCCAGCGCGCACCTTCCCGCTGTGTGTGCTGCTGTCCGCAAACAGCCTCCAAACAAAGCAGGGCGCTAAGGCAGGAGAAGTTAGCGTCCCAGGAGGGAATCTGCCTGCGAGGGAAGCTGTGCAGCACATCCCTTGTTCCACTCGACACTTCCCTGACTCTTAGGCAAAGCCCAGCTCAGCTGGCTTGTAGGCGTGCCTCCGTGCTCAGAAGCAGTCCCGTGGCAGGCAGGATACAGCGGGATGTATTCTGGGCACGCAGCATGCTGCTTCCCATGCCCGGGACAAACTGCGAGCCGGTGCCTCGCTTGCGCTTCTATCTGCTGAGACTTGGAGCCGATCAGAGCGCACCTTGCCGCTGTGTGTGCTGCTGTCCGCAAACAGCCTCCAAACAAAGCAGGGCGCTAAGGCAGGAGAAGTTAGCGCCCCAGGAGGGAATATGCCTGCGAGGGAAGCTGTGCAGCACATCCCTTGTTCCGCTCGCCGCTTCCCTGACTCTTAGGCAAAGCCCATCTCAGCTGGCTTGTAGGCGTGCCTCCGTGCTCAGAAGCAGTCCCGTGGCAGGCAGGATACAGGGGGATGTATTCTGGGCACGCAGCATGCTGCTTCCCATGCCCGGGACAAACTGCGAGCCGGTGCCTCGCTTGCGCTTCTATCTGCCGAGACTTGGAGCTGGCCAGCGCGCACCTTCCCGCTGTGTGTGCTCCTGTCCGCAAACAGCCTCCAAACGAAGCAGGGCGCTAAGGCATGAGAAGTTAGCGTCCCAGGAGGAAATCTGCCTGCGAGGGAAGCTGTGCAGCACATCCCTTGTTCCGCTCGCCACTTCCCTGACTCTTAGGCAAAGCCCAGCTCAGCTGGCTTGTAGGCGTGCCTCCGTGCTCAGAAGCAGTCCCGTGGCAGGCAGGATACAGGGGGATGTATTCTGGGCATGCAGCATGCTGCTTCCCATGCCCGGGACAAACTGCGAGCCGGTGCCTCGCTTGCGCTTCTATCTGCCGAGACTTGGAGCTGGCCAGCGCGCACCTTCCCGCTGTGTGTGCTGCTGTCCGCAAACAGCCTCCAAACGAAGCAGGGCGCTAAGGCATGAGAAGTTAGCGTCCCAGGAGGGAATCTGCCTGCGAGGGAAGCTGTGCAGCACATCCCGTGTTCCACTCGCCACTTCCCTGACTCTTAGGCAAAGCCCAGCTCAGCTGGCTTGTAGGCGTGCCTCCGTGCTCAGAAGCAGTCACGTGGCAGGCAGGATACAGGGGGATGTATTCTGGGCACGCAGCATGCTGCTTCCTATGCCCGGTACAAACTGCGAGCCGGTGCCTCACTTGCGCTTCTATCTGCCGAGATTTGGAGCCGATCAGAGCGCACCTTGCCGCTGTGTGTGCTGCTGTCCGCAAACAGCCTCCAAACAAAGCAGGGCGCTAAGGCATGAGAAGTTAGCGTCCCAGGAGGGAATCTGCCTGCGAGGGAAGCTGTGCAGCACATCCCTTGTTCCACTCGCCACTTCCCTGACTCTTAGGCAAAGCCCATCTCAGCTGGCTTGTAGGCGTGCCTCCGTGCTCAGAAGCAGTCCCGTGGCAGGCAGGATACAGGGGGATGTATTCTGGGCACGCAGCATGCTGCTTCCCATGCCCGGTACAAACTGCGAGCCGGTGCCTCACTTGCGCTTCTATCTGCCGAGACTTGGAGCGGATCAGAGCGCACCTTCCCGCTGTGTGTGCTGCTGTCCGCAAACAGCCTCCAAACAAAGCAGGGCGCTAAGGCATGAGAAGTTAGCGTCCCAGGAGGGAATCTGCCTGCGAGGGAAGCTGTGCAGCACATCCCTTGTTCCGCTCGCCACTTCCCTGACTCTTAGGCAAAGCCCAGCTCAGCTGTCTTGTAGGCGTGCCTCCGTGCTCAGAAGCAGTCCTGTGGCAGGCAGGATACAGGGGGATGTATTCTGGGCACGCAGCATGCTGCTTCCCATGCCCGGGACAAACTGCGAGCAGGTGCCTCGCTTGCGCTTCTATCTGCCGAGACTTGGAGCTGGCCAGCGCGCACCTTCCCGCTGTGTGTGCTCCTGTCCGCAAACAGCCTCCAAACAAAGCAGGGCGCTAAGGCAGGAGAAGTTAGCGTCCCAGGAGGGAATCTGCCTGCGAGGGAAGCTGTGCAGCACTTCCTTGTTCCGCTCGCCACTTCCCTGACTCTTAGGCAAAGCCCATCTCAGCTGGCTTGTAGGCGTGCCTCCGTGCTCAGAAGCAGTCCCGTGGCAGGCAGGATACAGCGGGATGTATTCTGGGCACGCAGCATGCTGCTTCCCATGCCCGGGACAAACTGCGAGCCGGTGCCTCGCTTGCGCTTCTATCTGCCGAGACTTGGAGCTGGCCAGCGCGCACCTTCCCGCTGTGTGTGCTGCTGTCCGCAAACAGCCTCCAAACAAAGCAGGGCGCTAAGGCAGGAGAAGTTAGCGTCCCAGGCGGGAATCTGCCTGCGAGGGAAGCTGTGCAGCACATCCCTTGTTCCACTCGCCACTTCCCTGACTCTTAGGCAAAGCCCATCTCAGCTGGCTTGTAGGCGTGCCTCCGTGCTCAGAAGCAGTCCCGTGGCAGGCAGGATACAGGGGGATGTATTCTGGGCACGCAGCATGCTGCTTCCCATGCCCGGGACAAACTGCGAGCCGGTGCCTCGCTTGCGCTTCTATCTGCCGAGACTTGGAGCTGGCCAGCGCGCACCTTCCCGCTGTGTGTGCTCCTGTCCGCAAACAGCCTCCAAACAAAGCAGGGCGCTAAGGCAGGAGAAGTTAGCGTCCCAGGAGGGAATCTGCCTGCGAGGGAAGCTGTGCAGCACATCCCTTGTTCCACTCGACACTTCCCTGACTCTTAGGCAAAGCCCAGCTCAGCTGGCTTGTAGGCGTGCCTCCGTGCTCAGAAGCAGTCCCGTAGCAGGCAGGATACAGGGGGATGTATTCTGGGCACGCAGCATGCTGCTTCCCATGCCCGGGACAAACTGCGAGCAGGTGCCTCGCTTGCGCTTCTATCTGCCGAGACTTGGAGCTGGCCAGCGCGCACCTTCCCGCTGTGTGTGCTGCTGTCCGCAAACAGCCTCCAAACAAAGCAGGGCGCTAAGGCAGGAGAAGTTAGCGTCCCAGGAGGGAATCTGCCTGCGAGGGAAGCTGTGCAGCACATCCCTTGTTCCACTCGACACTTCCCTGACTCTTAGGCAAAGCCCAGCTCAGCTGGCTTGTAGGCGTGCCTCCGTGCTCAGAAGCAGTCCCGTGGCAGGCAGGATACAGCGGGATGTATTCTGGGCACGCAGCATGCTGCTTCCCATGCCCGGGACAAACTGCGAGCCGGTGCCTCGCTTGCGCTTCTATCTGCCGAGACTTGGAGCTGGCCAGCGCGCACCTTCCCGCTGTGTGTGCTCCTGTCCGCAAACAGCCTCCAAACGAAGCAGGGCGCTAAGGCATGAGAAGTTAGCGTCCCAGGAGGGAATCTGCCTGCGAGGGAAGCTGTGCAGCACATCCCTTGTTCCACTCGACACTTCCCTGACTCTTAGGCAAAGCCCAGCTCAGCTGGCTTGTAGGCGTGCCTCCGTGCTCAGAAGCAGTCCCGTGGCAGGCAGGATACAGCGGGATGTATTCTGGGCACGCAGCATGCTGCTTCCCATGCCCGGGACAAACTGCGAGCAGGTGCCTCGCTTGCGCTTCTATCTGCCGAGACTTGGAGCTGGCCAGCGCGCACCTTCCCGCTGTGTGTGCTGCTGTCCGCAAACAGCCTCCAAACAAAGCAGGGCGCTAAGGCAGGAGAAGTTAGCGCCCCAGGAGGGAATCT
Source organism: Rhea pennata (assembly GCF_028389875.1). Taxonomy (NCBI): domain Eukaryota; kingdom Metazoa; phylum Chordata; class Aves; order Rheiformes; family Rheidae; genus Rhea; species Rhea pennata. Next base: position 131,801 of record NW_026907604.1, on the reverse strand, counting down.
GCCTGCGAGGGAAGCTGTGCAGCACATCCCTTGTTCCACTCGCCACTTCCCTGACTCTTAGGCAAAGCCCATCTCAGCTGGCTTGTAGGCGTGCCTCCGTGCTCAGAAGCAGTCCCGTGGCAGGCAGGATACAGGGGGATGTATTCTGGGCACGCAGCATGCTGCTTCCCATGCCCGGGACAAACTGCGAGCAGGTGCCTCGCTTGCGCTTCTATCTGCCGAGACTTGGAGCTGGCCAGCGCGCACCTTCCCGCTGTGTGTGCTGCTGTCCGCAAACAGCCTCCAAACAAAGCAGGGCGCTAAGGCAGGAGAAGTTAGCGTCCCAGGAGGGAATCTGCCTGCGAGGGAAGCTGTGCAGCACATCCCTTGTTCCACTCGCCACTTCCCTGACTCTTAGGCAAAGCCCAGCTCAGCTGGCTTGTAGGCGTGCCTCCGTGCTCAGAAGCAGTCCCGTGGCAGGCAGGATACAGGGGGATGTATTCTGGGCACGCAGCATGCTGCTTCCCATGCCCGGGACAAACTGCGAGCCGGTGCCTCGCTTGCGCTTCTATCTGCCGAGACTTGGAGCTGGCCAGCGCGCACCTTCCCGCTGTGTGTGCTCCTGTCCGCAAACAGCCTCCAAACAAAGCAGGGCGCTAAGGCAGGAGAAGTTAGCGTCCCAGGAGGGAATCTGCCTGCGAGGGAAGCTGTGCAGCACATCCCTTGTTCCACTCGACACTTCCCTGACTCTTAGGCAAAGCCCAGCTCAGCTGGCTTGTAGGCGTGCCTCCGTGCTCAGAAGCAGTCCCGTAGCAGGCAGGATACAGGGGGATGTATTCTGGGCACGCAGCATGCTGCTTCCCATGCCCGGGACAAACTGCGAGCAGGTGCCTCGCTTGCGCTTCTATCTGCCGAGACTTGGAGCTGGCCAGCGCGCACCTTCCCGCTGTGTGTGCTGCTGTCCGCAAACAGCCTCCAAACAAAGCAGGGCGCTAAGGCAGGAGAAGTTAGCGTCCCAGGAGGGAATCTGCCTGCGAGGGAAGCTGTGCAGCACATCCCTTGTTCCACTCGACACTTCCCTGACTCTTAGGCAAAGCCCAGCTCAGCTGGCTTGTAGGCGTGCCTCCGTGCTCAGAAGCAGTCCCGTGGCAGGCAGGATACAGCGGGATGTATTCTGGGCACGCAGCATGCTGCTTCCCATGCCCGGGACAAACTGCGAGCCGGTGCCTCGCTTGCGCTTCTATCTGCCGAGACTTGGAGCTGGCCAGCGCGCACCTTCCCGCTGTGTGTGCTCCTGTCCGCAAACAGCCTCCAAACGAAGCAGGGCGCTAAGGCATGAGAAGTTAGCGTCCCAGGAGGGAATCTGCCTGCGAGGGAAGCTGTGCAGCACATCCCTTGTTCCACTCGACACTTCCCTGACTCTTAGGCAAAGCCCAGCTCAGCTGGCTTGTAGGCGTGCCTCCGTGCTCAGAAGCAGTCCCGTGGCAGGCAGGATACAGCGGGATGTATTCTGGGCACGCAGCATGCTGCTTCCCATGCCCGGGACAAACTGCGAGCAGGTGCCTCGCTTGCGCTTCTATCTGCCGAGACTTGGAGCTGGCCAGCGCGCACCTTCCCGCTGTGTGTGCTGCTGTCCGCAAACAGCCTCCAAACAAAGCAGGGCGCTAAGGCAGGAGAAGTTAGCGCCCCAGGAGGGAATCTGCCTGCGAGGGAAGCTGTGCAGCACATCCCTTGTTCCACTCGCCACTTCCCTGACTCTTAGGCAAAGCCCATCTCAGCTGGCTTGTAGGCGTGCCTCCGTGCTCAGAAGCAGTCCCGTGGCAGGCAGGATACAGGGGGATGTATTCTGGGCACGCAGCATGCTGCTTCCCATGCCCGGGACAAACTGCGAGCAGGTGCCTCGCTTGCGCTTCTATCTGCCGAGACTTGGAGCTGGCCAGCGCGCACCTTCCCGCTGTGTGTGCTGCTGTCCGCAAACAGCCTCCAAACAAAGCAGGGCGCTAAGGCATGAGAAGTTAGCGTCCCAGGAGGGAATCTGCCTGCGAGGGAAGCTGTGCAGCACATCCCTTGTTCCGCTCGACACTTCCCTGACTCTTAGGCAAAGCCCAGCTCAGCTGGCTTGTAGGCGTGCCTCCGTGCTCAGAAGCAGTCCCGTGGCAGGCAGGATACAGGGGGATGTATTCTGGGCACGCAGCATGCTGCTTCCCATGCCCGGGACAAACTGCGAGCAGGTGCCTCGCTTGCGCTTCTATCTGCCGAGACTTGGAGCTGGCCAGCGCGCACCTTCCCGCTGTGTGTGCTGCTGTCCGCAAACAGCCTCCAAACAAAGCAGGGCGCTAAGGCAGGAGAAGTTAGCGTCCCAGGAGGGAATCTGCCTGCGAGGGAAGCTGTGCAGCACTTCCTTGTTCCGCTCGCCACTTCCCTGACTCTTAGGCAAAGCCCATCTCAGCTGGCTTGTAGGCGTGCCTCCGTGCTCAGAAGCAGTCCCGTGGCAGGCAGGATACAGGGGGATGTATTCTGGGCACGCAGCATGCTGCTTCCCATGCCCGGGACAAACTGCGAGCCGGTGCCTCGCTTGCGCTTCTATCTGCCGAGACTTGGAGCTGGCCAGCGCGCACCTTCCCGCTGTGTGTGCTGCTGTCCGCAAACAGCCTCCAAACAAAGCAGGGCGCTAAGGCAGGAGAAGTTAGCGTCCCAGGAGGGAATCTGCCTGCGAGGGAAGCTGTGCAGCACATCCCTTGTTCCGCTTGCCACTTCCCTGACTCTTAGGCAAAGCCCATCTCAGCTGGCTTGTAGGCGTGCCTCCGTGCTCAGAAGCAGTCCCGTGGCAGGCAGGATACAGGGGGCTGTGTTCTGGGCACGCAGCATGCTGCTTCCCATGCCCGGGACAAACTGCGAGCCGGTGCCTCGCTTGCGCTTCTATCTGCCGAGACTTGGAGCCGATCAGAGCGCACCTTGCCGCTGTGTGTGCTGCTGTCCGCAAACAGCCTCCAAACAAAGCAGGGCGCTAAGGCATGAGAAGTTAGCGTCCCAGGAGGGAATCTGCCTGCGAGGGAAGCTGTGCAGCACATCCCTTGTTCCGCTCGCCACTTCCCTGACTCTTAGGCAAAGCCCATCTCAGCTGGCTTGTAGGCGTGCCTCCGTGCTCAGAAGCAGCCCCGTGGCAGGCAGGATACAGGGGGATGTATTCTGGGCACGCAGCATGCTGCTTCCCATGCCCGGGACAAACTGCGAGCCGGTGCCTCGCTTGCGCTTCTATCTGCCGAGACTTGGAGCCGATCAGAGCGCACCTTCCCGCTGTGTGTGCTGCTGTCCGCAAACAGCCTCCAAACAAAGCAGGGCGCTAAGGCATGAGAAGTTAGCGCCCCAGGAGGGAATCTGCCTGCGAGGGAAGCTGTGCAGCACATCCCTTGTTCCGCTCGCCACTTCCCTGACTCTTAGGCAAAGCCCATCTCAGCTGGCTTGTAGGCGTGCCTCCGTGCTCAGAAGCAGTCCCGTGGCAGGCAGGATACAGGGGGATGTATTCTGGGCACGCAGCATGCTGCTTCCCATGCCCGGGACAAACTGCGAGCCGGTGCCTCACTTGCGCTTCTATCTGCCGAGACTTGGAGCCGATCAGAGCGCACCTTCCCGCTGTGTGTGCTGCTGTCCGCAAACAGCCTCCAAACAAAGCAGGGCGCTAAGGCATGAGAAGTTAGCATCCCAGGAGGGAATCTGCCTGCGAGGGAAGCTGTGCAGCACATCCCTTGTTCTGCTCGCCACTTCCCTGACTCTTAGGCAAAGCCCATCTCAGCTGGCTTGTAGGCGTGCCTCCGTGCTCAGAAGCAGTCCCGTGGCAGGCAGGATACAGGGGGATGTATTCTGGGCATGCAGCATGCTGCTTCCCATGCCCGGGACAAACTGCGAGCCGGTGCCTCGCTTGCGCTTCTATCTGCCGAGACTTGGAGCCGATCAGAGCGCACCTTCCCGCTGTGTGTGCTGCTGTCCGCAAACAGCCTCCAAACAAAGCAGGGCGCTAAGGCATGAGAAGTTAGCGTCCCAGGAGGGAATCTGCCTGCGAGGGAAGCTGTGCAGCACATCCCTTGTTCCGCTTGCCACTTCCCTGACTCTTAGGCAAAGCCCATCTCAGCTGGCTTGTAGGCGTGCCTCCGTGCTCAGAAGCAGTCCCGTGGCAGGCAGGATACAGGGGGATGTATTCTGGGCACGCAGCATGCTGCTTCCCATGCCCGGGACAAACTGCGTGCACGTGCCTCGCTTGCGCTTCTATCTGCCGAGACTTGGAGCTGGCCAGCGCGCACCTTCCCGCTGTGTGTGCTGCTGTCCGCAAACAGCCTCCAAACAAAGCAGGGCGCTAAGGCATGAGAAGTAAGCGTCCCAGGAGGGAATCTGCCTGCGAGGGAAGCTGTGCAGCACTTCCTTGTTCCGCTCGCCACTTCCCTGACTCTTAGGCAAAGCCCATCTCAGCTGGCTTGTAGGCGTGCCTCCGTGCTCAGAAGCAGTCCCGTGGCAGGCAGGATACAGCGGGATGTATTCTGGGCACGCAGCATGCTGCTTCCCATGCCCGGGACAAACTGCGAGCCGGTGCCTCGCTTGCGCTTCTATCTGCCGAGACTTGGAGCTGGCCAGCGCGCACCTTCCCGCTGTGTGTGCTGCTGTCCGCAAACAGCCTCCAAACAAAGCAGGGCGCTAAGGCAGGAGAAGTTAGCGCCCCAGGAGGGAATATGCCTGCGAGGGAAGCTGTGCAGCACATCCCTTGTTCCGCTCGCCACTTCCCTGACTCTTAGGCAAAGCCCATCTCAGCTGGCTTGTAGGCGTGCCTCCGTGCTCAGAAGCAGTCCCGTGGCAGGCAGGATACAGGGGGATGTATTCTGGGCACGCAGCATGCTGCTTCCCATGCCCGGGACAAACTGCGAGCCGGTGCCTCGCTTGCGCTTCTATCTGCCGAGACTTGGAGCTGGCCAGCGCGCACCTTCCCGCTGTGTGTGCTCCTGTCCGCAAACAGCCTCCAAACGAAGCAGGGCGCTAAGGCATGAGAAGTTAGCGTCCCAGGAGGGAATCTGCCTGCGAGGGAAGCTGTGCAGCACATCCCTTGTTCCACTCGACACTTCCCTGACTCTTAGGCAAAGCCCAGCTCAGCTGGCTTGTAGGCGTGCCTCCGTGCTCAGAAGCAGTCCCGTGGCAGGCAGGATACAGGGGGATGTATTCTGGGCATGCAGCATGCTGCTTCCCATGCCCGGGACAAACTGCGAGCCGGTGCCTCGCTTGCGCTTCTATCTGCCGAGACTTGGAGCTGGCCAGCGCGCACCTTCCCGCTGTGTGTGCTGCTGTCCGCAAACAGCCTCCAAACGAAGCAGGGCGCTAAGGCATGAGAAGTTAGCGTCCCAGGAGGGAATCTGCCTGCGAGGGAAGCTGTGCAGCACATCCCGTGTTCCACTCGCCACTTCCCTGACTCTTAGGCAAAGCCCAGCTCAGCTGGCTTGTAGGCGTGCCTCCGTGCTCAGAAGCAGTCCCGTGGCAGGCAGGATACAGGGGGATGTATTCTGGGCACGCAGCATGCTGCTTCCTATGCCCGGTACAAACTGCGAGCCGGTGCCTCACTTGCGCTTCTATCTGCCGAGACTTGGAGCCGATCAGAGCGCACCTTCACGCTGTGTGTGCTGCTGTCCGCAAACAGCCTCCAAACAAAGCAGGGCGCTAAGGCATGAGAAGTTAGCGTCCCAGGAGGGAATCTGCCTGCGAGGGAAGCTGTGCAGCACATCCCTTGTTCCACTCGACACTTCCCTGACTCTTAGGCAAAGCCCAGCTCAGCTGGCTTGTAGGCGTGCCTCCGTGCTCAGAAGCAGTCCCGTGGCAGGCAGGATACAGGGGGATGTATTCTGGGCACGCAGCATGCTGCTTCCCATGCCCGGGACAAACTGCGAGCCGGTGCCTCGCTTGCGCTTCTATCTGCCGAGACTTGGAGCTGGCCAGCGCGCACCTTCCCGCTGTGTGTGCTGCTGTCCGCAAACAGCCTCCAAACAAAGCAGGGCGCTAAGGCATGAGAAGTTAGCGTCCCAGGAGGGAATCTGCCTGCGAGGGAAGCTGTGCAGCACATCCCGTGTTCCACTCGCCACTTCCCTGACTCTTAGGCAAAGCCCAGCTCAGCTGGCTTGTAGGCGTGCCTCCGTGCTCAGAAGCAGTCCCGTGGCAGGCAGGATACAGCGGGATGTATTCTGGGCACGCAGCATGCTGCTTCCCATGCCCGGGACAAACTGCGAGCCGGTGCCTCGCTTGCGCTTCTATCTGCTGAGACTTGGAGCCGATCAGAGCGCACCTTGCCGCTGTGTGTGCTGCTGTCCGCAAACAGCCTCCAAACAAAGCAGGGCGCTAAGGCAGGAGAAGTTAGCGCCCCAGGAGGGAATATGCCTGCGAGGGAAGCTGTGCAGCACATCCCTTGTTCCGCTCGCCGCTTCCCTGACTCTTAGGCAAAGCCCATCTCAGCTGGCTTGTAGGCGTGCCTCCGTGCTCAGAAGCAGTCCCGTGGCAGGCAGGATACAGGGGGATGTATTCTGGGCACGCAGCATGCTGCTTCCCATGCCCGGGACAAACTGCGAGCCGGTGCCTCGCTTGCGCTTCTATCTGCCGAGACTTGGAGCTGGCCAGCGCGCACCTTCCCGCTGTGTGTGCTCCTGTCCGCAAACAGCCTCCAAACGAAGCAGGGCGCTAAGGCATGAGAAGTTAGCGTCCCAGGAGGAAATCTGCCTGCGAGGGAAGCTGTGCAGCACATCCCTTGTTCCACTCGACACTTCCCTGACTCTTAGGCAAAGCCCAGCTCAGCTGGCTTGTAGGCGTGCCTCCGTGCTCAGAAGCAGTCCCGTGGCAGGCAGGATACAGGGGGATGTATTCTGGGCATGCAGCATGCTGCTTCCCATGCCCGGGACAAACTGCGAGCCGGTGCCTCGCTTGCGCTTCTATCTGCCGAGACTTGGAGCTGGCCAGCGCGCACCTTCCCGCTGTGTGTGCTGCTGTCCGCAAACAGCCTCCAAACGAAGCAGGGCGCTAAGGCATGAGAAGTTAGCGTCCCAGGAGGGAATCTGCCTGCGAGGGAAGCTGTGCAGCACATCCCGTGTTCCACTCGCCACTTCCCTGACTCTTAGGCAAAGCCCAGCTCAGCTGGCTTGTAGGCGTGCCTCCGTGCTCAGAAGCAGTCACGTGGCAGGCAGGATACAGGGGGATGTATTCTGGGCACACAGCATGCTGCTTCCTATGCCCGGTACAAACTGCGAGCCGGTGCCTCACTTGCGCTTCTATCTGCCAAGACTTGGAGCCGATCAGAGCGCACCTTCACGCTGTGTGTGCTGCTGTCCGCAAACAGCCTCCAAACAAAGCAGGGCGCTAAGGCATGAGAAGTTAGCGTCCCAGGAGGGAATCTGCCTGCGAGGGAAGCTGTGCAGCACATCCCTTGTTCCACTCGACACTTCCCTGACTCTTAGGCAAAGCCCAGCTCAGCTGGCTTGTAGGCGTGCCTCCGTGCTCAGAAGCAGTCCCGTGGCAGGCAGGATACAGGGGGATGTATTCTGGGCACGCAGCATGCTGCTTCCCATGCCCGGGACAAACTGCGAGCCGGTGCCTCGCTTGCACTTCTATCTGCCGAGACTTGGAGCTGGCCAGCGCGCACCTTCCCGCTGTGTGTGCTCCTGTCCGCAAACAGCCTCCAAACGAAGCAGGGCGCTAAGGCATGAGAAGTTAGCGTCCCAGGAGGGAATCTGCCTGCGAGGGAAGCTGTGCAGCACATCCCGTGTTCCACTCGCCACTTCCCTGACTCTTAGGCAAAGCCCAGCTCAGCTGGCTTGTAGGCGTGCCTCCGTGCTCAGAAGCAGTCACGTGGCAGGCAGGATACAGGGGGATGTATTCTGGGCACGCAGCATGCTGCTTCCCATGCCCGGTACAAACTGCGAGCCGGTGCCTCACTTGCGCTTCTATCTGCCGAGATTTGGAGCCGATCAGAGCGCACCTTGCCGCTGTGTGTGCTGCTGTCCGCAAACAGCCTCCAAACAAAGCAGGGCGCTAAGGCATGAGAAGTTAGCGTCCCAGGAGGGAATCTGCCTGCGAGGGAAGCTGTGCAGCACATCCCTTGTTCCACTCGCCACTTCCCTGACTCTTAGGCAAAGCCCATCTCAGCTGGCTTGTAGGCGTGCCTCCGTGCTCAGAAGCAGTCCCGTGGCAGGCAGGATACAGGGGGATGTATTCTGGGCACGCAGCATGCTGCTTCCCATGCCCGGTACAAACTGCGAGCCGGTGCCTCACTTGCGCTTCTATCTGCCGAGACTTGGAGCGGATCAGAGCGCACCTTCCCGCTGTGTGTGCTGCTGTCCGCAAACAGCCTCCAAACAAAGCAGGGCGCTAAGGCATGAGAAGTTAGCGCCCCAGGAGGGAATCTGCCTGCGAGGGAAGCTGTGCAGCACATCCCTTGTTCCGCTCGCCACTTCCCTGACTCTTAGGCAAAGCCCATCTCAGCTGGCTTGTAGGCGTGCCTCCGTGCTCAGAAGCAGTCCCGTGGCAGGCAGGATACAGCGGGATGTATTCTGGGCATGCAGCATGCTGCTTCCCATGCCCGGGACAAACTGCGAGCCGGTGCCTCGCTTGCGCTTCTATCTGCCGAGACTTGGAGCTGGCCAGCGCGCACCTTGCCGCTGTGTGTGCTGCTGTCCGCAAACAGCCTCCAAACAAAGCAGGGCGCTAAGGCATGAGAAGTTAGCGCCCCAGGAGGGAATCTGCCTGCGAGGGAAGCTGTGCAGCACATCCCGTGTTCCACTCGCCACTTCCCTGACTCTTAGGCAAAGCCCAGCTCAGCTGGCTTGTAGGCGTGCCTCCGTGCTCAGAAGCAGTCCCGTGGCAGGCAGGATACAGGGGGCTGTGTTCTGGGCACGCAGCATGCTGCTTCCCATGCCCGGTACAAACTGCGAGCCGGTGCCTCGCTTGCGCTTCTATCTGCCGAGACTTGGAGCTGGCCAGCGCGCACCTGCCCGCTGTGTGTGCTGCTGTCCGCAAACAGCCTCCAAACAAAGCAGGGCGCTAAGGCATGAGAAGTTAGCGTCCCAGGAGGGAATCTGCCTGCGAGGGAAGCTGTGCAGCACATCCCTTGTTCCGCTCGCCACTTCCCTGACTCTTAGGCAAAGCCCATCTCAGCTGGCTTGTAGGCGTGCCTCCGTGCTCAGAAGCAGTCCCGTGGCAGGCAGGATACAGGGGGATGTATTCTGGGCACGCAGCATGCTGCTTCCCATGCCCGGGACAAACTGCGAGCCGGTGCCTCGCTTGCGCTTCTATCTGCCGAGACTTGGAGCTGGCCAGCGCGCACCTTCCCGCTGTGTGTGCTGCTGTCCGCAAACAGCCTCCAAACAAAGCAGGGCGCTAAGGCATGAGAAGTTAGCGTCCCAGGAGGGAATCTGCCTGCGAGGGAAGCTGTGCAGCACATCCCTTGTTCCGCTCACCACTTCCCTGACTCTTGGGCAAAGCCCATCTCAGCTGGCTTGTAGGCGTGCCTCCGTGCTCAGAAGCAGTCCCGTGGCAGGCAGGATACAGGGGGATGTATTCTGGGCACGCAGCATGCTGCTTCCCATGCCCGGGACAAACTGCGAGCCGGTGCCTCGCTTGCGCTTCTATCTGCCGAGACTTGGAGCTGGCCAGCGCGCACCTTCCCGCTGTGTGTGCTGCTGTCCGCAAACAGCCTCCAAACAAAGCAGGGCGCTAAGGCATGAGAAGTTAGCGTCCCAGGAGGGAATCTGCCTGCGAGGGAAGCTGTGCAGCACATCCCGTGTTCCACTCGACACTTCCCTGACTCTTAGGCAAAGCCCAGCTCAGCTGGCTTGTAGGCATGCCTCCGTGCTCAGAAGCAGTCCCGTGGCAGGCAGGATACAGGGGGATGTATTCTGGGCACGCAGCATGCTGCTTCCCATGCCCGGTACAAACTGCGAGCCGGTGCCTCACTTGCGCTTCTATCTGCCGAGACTTGGAGCGGATCAGAGCGCACCTTCCCGCTGTGTGTGCTGCTGTCCGCAAACAGCCTCCAAACAAAGCAGGGCGCTAAGGCATGAGAAGTTAGCGCCCCAGGAGGGAATCTGCCTGCGAGGGAAGCTGTGCAGCACATCCCTTGTTCCGCTCGCCACTTCCCTGACTCTTAGGCAAAGCCCATCTCAGCTGGCTTGTAGGCGTGCCTCCGTGCTCAGAAGCAGTCCCGTGGCAGGCAGGATACAGCGGGATGTATTCTGGGCATGCAGCATGCTGCTTCCCATGCCCGGGACAAACTGCGAGCCGGTGCCTCGCTTGCGCTTCTATCTGCCGAGACTTGGAGCTGGCCAGCGCGCACCTTCCCGCTGTGTGTGCTCCTGTCCGCAAACAGCCTCCAAACAAAGCAGGGCGCTAAGGCATGAGAAGTTAGCGCCCCAGGAGGGAATCTGCCTGCGAGGGAAGCTGTGCAGCACATCCCGTGTTCCACTCGCCACTTCCCTGACTCTTAGGCAAAGCCCAGCTCAGCTGGCTTGTAGGCGTGCCTCCGTGCTCAGAAGCAGTCCCGTGGCAGGCAGGATACAGGGGGCTGTGTTCTGGGCACGCAGCATGCTGCTTCCCATGCCCGGGACAAACTGCGAGCCGGTGCCTCGCTTGCGCTTCTATCTGCCGAGACTTGGAGCCGATCAGAGCGCACCTTCCCGCTGTGTGTGCTGCTGTCCGCAAACAGCCTCCAAACAAAGCAGGGCGCTAAGGCATGAGAAGTTAGCGTCCCAGGAGGGAATCTGCCTGCGAGGGAAGCTGTGCAGCACATCCCTTGTTCCGCTCGCCACTTCCCTGACTCTTAGGCAAAGCCCATCTCAGCTGGCTTGTAGGCGTGCCTCCGTGCTCAGAAGCAGTCCCGTGGCAGGCAGGATACAGGGGGATGTATTCTGGGCATGCAGCATGCTGCTTCCCATGCCCGGGACAAACTGCGAGCCGGTGCCTCGCTTGCGCTTCTATCTGCCGAGACTTGGAGCCGATCAGAGCGCACCTTCCCGCTGTGTGTGCTGCTGTCCGCAAACAGCCTCCAAACAAAGCAGGGCGCTAAGGCATGAGAAGTTAGCGCCCCAGGAGGGAATCTGCCTGCGAGGGAAGCTGTGCAGCACATCCCTTGTTCCGCTTGCCACTTCCCTGACTCTTAGGCAAAGCCCATCTCAGCTGGCTTGTAGGCGTGCCTCCGTGCTCAGAAGCAGTCCCGTGGCAGGCAGGATACAGGGGGATGTATTCTGGGCACGCAGCATGCTGCTTCCCATGCCCGGGACAAACTGCGAGCCGGTGCCTCGCTTGCGCTTCTATCTGCCGAGACTTGGAGCTGGCCAGCGCGCACCTTCCCGCTGTGTGTGCTCCTGTCCGCAAACAGCCTCCAAACAAAGCAGGGCGCTAAGGCATGAGAAGTTAGCGTCCCAGGAGGGAATCTGCCTGCGAGGGAAGCTGTGCAGCACATCCCTTGTTCCGCTCACCACTTCCCTGACTCTTAGGCAAAGCCCATCTCAGCTGGCTTGTAGGCGTGCCTCCGTGCTCAGAAGCAGTCCCGTGGCAGGCAGGATACAGGGGGATGTATTCTGGGCACGCAGCATGCTGCTTCCCATGCCCGGGACAAACTGCGAGCCGGTGCCTCGCTTGCGCTTCTATCTGCCGAGACTTGGAGCTGGCCAGCGCGCACCTTCCCGCTGTGTGTGCTGCTGTCCGCAAACAGCCTCCAAACAAAGCAGGGCGCTAAGGCATGAGAAGTTAGCGTCCCAGGAGGGAATCTGCCTGCGAGGGAAGCTGTGCAGCACATCCCGTGTTCCACTCGACACTTCCCTGACTCTTAGGCAAAGCCCAGCTCAGCTGGCTTGTAGGCGTGCCTCCGTGCTCAGAAGCAGTCCCGTGGCAGGCAGGATACAGGGGGATGTATTCTGGGCACGCAGCATGCTGCTTCCCATGCCCGGTACAAACTGCGAGCCGGTGCCTCACTTGCGCTTCTATCTGCCGAGACTTGGAGCGGATCAGAGCGCACCTTCCCGCTGTGTGTGCTGCTGTCCGCAAACAGCCTCCAAACAAAGCAGGGCGCTAAGGCATGAGAAGTTAGCGTCCCAGGAGGGAATCTGCCTGCGAGGGAAGCTGTGCAGCACATCCCTTGTTCCGCTCGCCACTTCCCTGACTCTTAGGCAAAGCCCATCTCAGCTGGCTTGTAGGCGTGCCTCCGTGCTCAGAAGCAGTCCCGTGGCAGGCAGGATACAGGGGGATGTGTTCTGGGCACGCAGCATGCTGCTTCCCATGCCCGGGACAAACTGCGAGCCGGTGCCTCGCTTGCGCTTCTATCTGCCGAGACTTGGAGCCGATCAGAGCGCACCTTCCCGCTGTGTGTGCTGCTGTCCGCAAACAGCCTCCAAACAAAGCAGGGCGCTAAGGCATGAGAAGTTAGCGCCCCAGGAGGGAATCTGCCTGCGAGGGAAGCTGTGCAGCACATCCCTTGTTCCGCTCGCCACTTCCCTGACTCTTAGGCAAAGCCCATCTCAGCTGGCTTGTAGGCGTGCCTCCGTGCTCAGAAGCAGTCCCGTGGCAGGCAGGATACAGGGGGATGTATTCTGGGCACGCAGCATGCTGCTTCCCATGCCCGGGACAAACTGCGAGCCGGTGCCTCGCTTGCGCTTCTATCTGCCGAGACTTGGAGCTGGCCAGCGCGCACCTTCCCGCTGTGTGTGCTGCTGTCCGCAAACAGCCTCCAAACAAAGCAGGGCGCTAAGGCATGAGAAGTAAGCGTCCCAGGAGGGAATCTGCCTGCGAGGGAAGCTGTGCAGCACATCCCTTGTTCCACTTGACACTTCCCTGACTCTTAGGCAAAGCCCATCTCAGCTGGCTTGTAGGCGTGCCTCCGTGCTCAGAAGCAGTCCCGTGGCAGGCAGGATACAGCGGGATGTCTTCTGGGCATGCAGCATGCTGCTTCCCATGCCCAGGACAAACTGCGAGCCGGTGCCTCGCTTGCGCTTCTATCTGCCGAGACTTGGAGCCGATCAGAGCGCACCTTCCCGCTGTGTGTGCTGCTGTCCGCAAACAGCCTCCAAACAAAACAGGGCGCTAAGGCATGAGAAGTTAGCGCCCCAGGAGGGAATCTGCCTGCGAGGGAAGCTGTGCAGCACATCCCTTGTTCCGCTCGCCACTTCCCTGACTCTTAGGCAAAGCCCAGCTCAGCTGGCTTGTAGGCGTGCCTCCGTGCTCAGAAGCAGTCCCGTGGCAGGCAGGATACAGGGGGCTGTGTTCTGGGCACGCAGCATGCTGCTTCCCATGCCCGGTACAAACTGCGAGCCGGTGCCTCGCTTGCGCTTCTATCTGCCGAGACTTGGAGCCGATCAGAGCGCACCTTCCCGCTGTGTGTGCTGCTGTCCGCAAACAGCCTCCAAACAAAGCAGGGCGCTAAGGCATGAGAAGTTAGCGTCCCAGGAGGGAATCTGCCTGCGAGGGAAGCTGTGCAGCACATCCCTTGTTCCGCTCGCCACTTCCCTGACTCTTAGGCAAAGCCCATCTCAGCTGGCTTGTAGGCGTGCCTCCGTGCTCAGAAGCAGTCCTGTGGCAGGCAGGATACAGGGGGATGTATTCTGGGCACGCAGCATGCTGCTTCCCATGCCCGGGACAAACTGCGAGCCGGTGCCTCGCTTGCGCTTCTATCTGCCGAGACTTGGAGCTGGCCAGCGCGCACCTTCCCGCTGTGTGTGCTGCTGTCCGCAAACAGCCTCCAAACAAAGCAGGGCGCTAAGGCATGAGAAGTTAGCGTCCCAGGAGGGAATCTGCCTGCGAGGGAAGCTGTGCAGCACATCCCTTGTTCCGCTCACCACTTCCCTGACTCTTAGGCAAAGCCCATCTCAGCTGGCTTGTAGGCGTGCCTCCGTGCTCAGAAGCAGTCCCGTGGCAGGCAGGATACAGGGGGATGTATTCTGGGCACGCAGCATGCTGCTTCCCATGCCCGGGACAAACTGCGAGCCGGTGCCTCGCTTGCGCTTCTATCTGCCGAGACTTGGAGCTGGCCAGTGCGCACCTTCCCGCTGTGTGTGCTGCTGTCCGCAAACAGCCTCCAAACAAAGCAGGGCGCTAAGGCATGAGAAGTTAGCGTCCCAGGAGGGAATCTGCCTGCGAGGGAAGCTGTGCAGCACATCCCGTGTTCCACTCGACACTTCCCTGACTCTTAGGCAAAGCCCAGCTCAGCTGGCTTGTAGGCATGCCTCCGTGCTCAGAAGCAGTCCCGTGGCAGGCAGGATACAGGGGGATGTATTCTGGGCACGCAGCATGCTGCTTCCCATGCCCGGTACAAACTGCGAGCCGGTGCCTCACTTGCGCTTCTATCTGCCGAGACTTGGAGCGGATCAGAGCGCACCTTCCCGCTGTGTGTGCTGCTGTCCGCAAACAGCCTCCAAACAAAGCAGGGCGCTAAGGCATGAGAAGTTAGCGCCCCAGGAGGGAATCTGCCTGCGAGGGAAGCTGTGCAGCACATCCCTTGTTCCGCTTGCCACTTCCCTGACTCTTAGGCAAAGCCCATCTCAGCTGGCTTGTAGGCGTGCCTCCGTGCTCAGAAGCAGTCCCGTGGCAGGCAGGATACAGCGGGATGTATTCTGGGCATGCAGCATGCTGCTTCCCATGCCCGGGACAAACTGCGAGCCGGTGCCTCGCTTGCGCTTCTATCTGCCGAGACTTGGAGCTGGCCAGCGCGCACCTTCCCGCTGTGTGTGCTCCTGTCCGCAAACAGCCTCCAAACGAAGCAGGGCACTAAGGCATGAGAAGTTAGCGCCCCAGGAGGGAATCTGCCTGCGAGGGAAGCTGTGCAGCACATCCCGTGTTCCACTCGCCACTTCCCTGACTCTTAGGCAAAGCCCAGCTCAGCTGGCTTGTAGGCGTGCCTCCGTGCTCAGAAGCAGTCCCGTGGCAGGCAGGATACAGGGGGCTGTGTTCTGGGCACGCAGCATGCTGCTTCCCATGCCCGGGACAAACTGCGAGCCGGTGCCTCGCTTGCGCTTCTATCTGCCGAGACTTGGAGCCGATCAGAGCGCACCTTCCCGCTGTGTGTGCTGCTGTCCGCAAACAGCCTCCAAACAAAGCAGGGCGCTAAGGCATGAGAAGTTAGCGTCCCAGGAGGGAATCTGCCTGCGAGGGAAGCTGTGCAGCACATCCCTTGTTCCGCTCGCCACTTCCCTGACTCTTAGGCAAAGCCCATCTCAGCTGGCTTGTAGGCGTGCCTCCGTGCTCAGAAGCAGTCCCGTGGCAGGCAGGATACAGGGGGATGTATTCTGGGCATGCAGCATGCTGCTTCCCATGCCCGGGACAAACTGCGAGCCGGTGCCTCGCTTGCGCTTCTATCTGCCGAGACTTGGAGCCGATCAGAGCGCACCTTCCCGCTGTGTGTGCTGCTGTCCGCAAACAGCCTCCAAACAAAGCAGGGCGCTAAGGCATGAGAAGTTAGCGCCCCAGGAGGGAATCTGCCTGCGAGGGAAGCTGTGCAGCACATCCCTTGTTCCGCTTGCCACTTCCCTGACTCTTAGGCAAAGCCCATCTCAGCTGGCTTGTAGGCGTGCCTCCGTGCTCAGAAGCAGTCCCGTGGCAGGCAGGATACAGGGGGATGTATTCTGGGCACGCAGCATGCTGCTTCCCATGCCCGGGACAAACTGCGAGCCGGTGCCTCGCTTGCGCTTCTATCTGCCGAGACTTGGAGCTGGCCAGCGCGCACCTTCCCGCTGTGTGTGCTCCTGTCCGCAAACAGCCTCCAAACAAAGCAGGGCGCTAAGGCATGAGAAGTTAGCGCCCCAGGAGGGAATCTGCCTGCGAGGGAAGCTGTGCAGCACATCCCGTGTTCCACTCGCCACTTCCCTGACTCTTAGGCAAAGCCCAGCTCAGCTGGCTTGTAGGCGTGCCTCCGTGCTCAGAAGCAGTCCCGTGGCAGGCAGGATACAGGGGGCTGTGTTCTGGGCACGCAGCATGCTGCTTCCCATGCCCGGTACAAACTGCGAGCCGGTGCCTCGCTTGCGCTTCTATCTGCCGAGACTTGGAGCCGATCAGAGCGCACCTTCCCGCTGTGTGTGCTGCTGTCCGCAAACAGCCTCCAAACAAAGCAGGGCGCTAAGGCATGAGAAGTTAGCGTCCCAGGAGGGAATCTGCCTGCGAGGGAAGCTGTGCAGCACATCCCTTGTTCCGCTCGCCACTTCCCTGACTCTTAGGCAAAGCCCATCTCAGCTGGCTTGTAGGCGTGCCTCCGTGCTCAGAAGCAGTCCTGTGGCAGGCAGGATACAGGGGGATGTATTCTGGGCACGCAGCATGCTGCTTCCCATGCCCGGGACAAACTGCGAGCCGGTGCCTCGCTTGCGCTTCTATCTGCCGAGACTTGGAGCTGGCCAGCGCGCACCTTGCCGCTGTGTGTGCTGCTGTCCGCAAACAGCCTCCAAACAAAGCAGGGCGCTAAGGCATGAGAAGTTAGCGTCCCAGGAGGGAATCTGCCTGCGAGGGAAGCTGTGCAGCACATCCCTTGTTCCGCTCACCACTTCCCTGACTCTTAGGCAAAGCCCATCTCAGCTGGCTTGTAGGCGTGCCTCCGTGCTCAGAAGCAGTCCCGTGGCAGGCAGGATACAGGGGGATGTATTCTGGGCACGCAGCATGCTGCTTCCCATGCCCGGGACAAACTGCGAGCCGGTGCCTCGCTTGCGCTTCTATCTGCCGAGACTTGGAGCTGGCCAGCGCGCACCTTCCCGCTGTGTGTGCTGCTGTCCGCAAACAGCCTCCAAACAAAGCAGGGCGCTAAGGCATGAGAAGTTAGCGTCCCAGGAGGGAATCTGCCTGCGAGGGAAGCTGTGCAGCACATCCCGTGTTCCACTCGACACTTCCCTGACTCTTAGGCAAAGCCCAGCTCAGCTGGCTTGTAGGCGTGCCTCCGTGCTCAGAAGCAGTCCCGTGGCAGGCAGGATACAGGGGGATGTATTCTGGGCACGCAGCATGCTGCTTCCCATGCCCGGTACAAACTGCGAGCCGGTGCCTCACTTGCGCTTCTATCTGCCGAGACTTGGAGCGGATCAGAGCGCACCTTCCCGCTGTGTGTGCTGCTGTCCGCAAACAGCCTCCAAACAAAGCAGGGCGCTAAGGCATGAGAAGTTAGCGCCCCAGGAGGGAATCTGCCTGCGAGGGAAGCTGTGCAGCACATCCCTTGTTCCGCTTGCCACTTCCCTGACTCTTAGGCAAAGCCCATCTCAGCTGGCTTGTAGGCGTGCCTCCGTGCTCAGAAGCAGTCCCGTGGCAGGCAGGATACAGGGGGATGTGTTCTGGGCACGCAGCATGCTGCTTCCCATGCCCGGGACAAACTGCGAGCCGGTGCCTCGCTTGCGCTTCTATCTGCAGAGACTTGGAGCCGATCAGAGTGCACCTTCCCGCTGTGTGTGCTGCTGTCCGCAAACAGCCTCCAAACAAAGCAGGGCGCTAAGGCATGAGAAGTTAGCATCCCAGGAGGGAATCTGCCTGCGAGGGAAGCTGTGCAGCACATCCCTTGTTCCGCTCGCCACTTCCCTGACTCTTAGGCAAAGCCCATCTCAGCTGGCTTGTAGGCGTGCCTCCGTGCTCAGAAGCAGTCCCGTGGCAGGCAGGATACAGGGGGATGTATTCTGGGCATGCAGCATGCTGCTTCCCATGCCCGGGACAAACTGCGAGCCGGTGCCTCGCTTGCGCTTCTATCTGCCGAGACTTGGAGCCGATCAGAGCGCACCTTCCCGCTGTGTGTGCTGCTGTCCGCAAACAGCCTCCAAACAAAGCAGGGCGCTAAGGCATGAGAAGTTAGCGCCCCAGGAGGGAATCTGCCTGCGAGGGAAGCTGTGCAGCACATCCCTTGTTCCGCTCGCCACTTCCCTGACTCTTAGGCAAAGCCCAGCTCAGCTGGCTTGTAGGCGTGCCTCCGTGCTCAGAAGCAGTCCCGTGGCAGGCAGGATACAGGGGGATGTATTCTGGGCACGCAGCATGCTGCTTCCCATGCCCGGGACAAACTGCGAGCCGGTGCCTCGCTTGCGCTTCTATCTGCCGAGACTTGGAGCTGGCCAGCGCGCACCTTCCCGCTGTGTGTGCTGCTGTCCGCAAACAGCCTCCAAACAAAGCAGGGCGCTAAGGCATGAGAAGTAAGCGTCCCAGGAGGGAATCTGCCTGCGAGGGAAGCTGTGCAGCACATCCCTTGTTCCACTTGACACTTCCCTGACTCTTAGGCAAAGCCCATCTCAGCTGGCTTGTAGGCGTGCCTCCGTGCTCAGAAGCAGTCCCGTGGCAGGCAGGATACAGCGGGATGTCTTCTGGGCATGCAGCATGCTGCTTCCCATGCCCAGGACAAACTGCGAGCCGGTGCCTCGCTTGCGCTTCTATCTGCCGAGACTTGGAGCCGATCAGAGCGCACCTTCCCGCTGTGTGTGCTGCTGTCCGCAAACAGCCTCCAAACAAAGCAGGGCGCTAAGGCATGAGAAGTTAGCGCCCCAGGAGGGAATCTGCCTGCGAGGGAAGCTGTGCAGCACATCCCTTGTTCCGCTCGCCACTTCCCTGACTCTTAGGCAAAGCCCAGCTCAGCTGGCTTGTAGGCGTGCCTCCGTGCTCAGAAGCAGTCCCGTGGCAGGCAGGATACAGGGGGATGTGTTCTGGGCACGCAGCATGCTGCTTCCCATGCCCGGGACAAACTGCGAGCAGGTGCCTCGCTTGCGCTTCTATCTGCCGAGACTTGGAGCCGATGAGAGCGCACCTTGCCGCTGTGTGTGCTGCTGTCCGCAAACAGCCTCCAAACAAAGCAGGGCGCTAAGGCATGAGAAGTTAGCGTCCCAGGAGGGAATCTGCCTGCGAGGGAAGCTGTGCAGCACATCCCTTGTTCCGCTCGCCACTTCCCTGACTCTTAGGCAAAGCCCATCTCAGCTGGCTTGTAGGCGTGCCTCCGTGCTCAGAAGCAGTCCCGTGGTAGGCAGGATACAGTGGGATGTATTCTGGGCACGCAGCATGCTGCTTCCCATGCCCGGGACAAACTGCGAGCCGGTGCCTCGCTTGCGCTTCTATCTGCCGAGACTTGGAGCTGGCCAGCGCGCACCTTCCCGCTGTGTGTGCTGCTGTCCGCAAACAGCCTCCAAACAAAGCAGGGCACTAAGGCATGAGAAGTTAGCGTCCCAGGAGGGAATCTGCCTGCGAGGGAAGCTGTGCAGCACATCCCTTGTTCCGCTCGCCACTTCCCTGACTCTTAGGCAAAGCCCATCTCAGCTGGCTTGTAGGCGTGCCTCCGTGCTCAGAAGCAGTCCCGTGGCAGGCAGGATACAGGGGGATGTGTTCTGGGCACGCAGCATGCTGCTTCCCATGCCCGGGACAAACTGCGAGCCGGTGCCTCGCTTGCGCTTCTATCTGCCGAGACTTGGAGCTGGCCAGCGCGCACCTTCCCGCTGTGTGTGCTGCTGTCCGCAAACAGCCTCCAAACAAAGCAGGGCGCTAAGGCATGAGAAGTTAGCGCCCCAGGAGGGAATCTGCCTGCGAGGGAAGCTGTGCAGCACATCCCTTGTTCCGCTCGCCACTTCCCTGACTCTTAGGCAAAGCCCAGCTCAGCTGGCTTGTAGGCGTGCCTCCGTGCTCAGAAGCAGTCCCGTGGCAGGCAGGATACAGGGGGATGTATTCTGGGCATGCAGCATGCTGCTTCCCATGCCCGGGACAAACTGCGAGCCGGTGCCTCGCTTGCGCTTCTATCTGCCGAGACTTGGAGCCGATCAGAGCGCACCTTCCCGCTGTGTGTGCTGCTGTCCGCAAACAGCCTCCAAACAAAGCAGGGCGCTAAGGCATGAGAAGTTAGCGTCCCAGGAGGGAATCTGCCTGCGAGGGAAGCTGTGCAGCACATCCCTTGTTCCGCTCGCCACTTCCCTGACTCTTAGGCAAAGCCCAGCTCAGCTGGCTTGTAGGCGTGCCTCCGTGCTCAGAAGCAGTCCCGTGGCAGGCAGGATACAGGGGGATGTGTTCTGGGCACGCAGCATGCTGCTTCCCATGCCCGGGACAAACTGCGAGCAGGTGCCTCGCTTGCGCTTCTATCTGCCGAGACTTGGAGCTGGCCAGCGCGCACCTTGCCGCTGTGTGTGCTGCTGTCCGCAAACAGCCTCCAAACAAAGCAGGGCGCTAAGGCATGAGAAGTTAGCGTCCCAGGAGGGAATCTGCCTGCGAGGGAAGCTGTGCAGCACATCCCTTGTTCCACTCGCCACTTCCCTGACTCTTAGGCAAAGCCCAGCTCAGCTGGCTTGTAGGCGTGCCTCCGTGCTCAGAAGCAGTCCCGTGGCAGGCAGGATACAGGGGGATGTATTCTGGGCACGCAGCATGCTGCTTCCCATGCCCGGGACAAACTGCGAGCCGGTGCCTCGCTTGCGCTTCTATCTGCCGAGACTTGGAGCCGATCAGAGCGCACCTTCCCGCTGTGTGTGCTGCTGTCCGCAAACAGCCTCCAAACAAAGCAGGGCGCTAAGGCATGAGAAGTTAGCGCCCCAGGAGGGAATCTGCCTGCGAGGGAAGCTGTGCAGCACATCCCTTGTTCCGCTCGCCACTTCCCTGACTCTTAGGCAAAGCCCAGCTCAGCTGGCTTGTAGGCGTGCCTCCGTGCTCAGAAGCAGTCCCGTGGCAAGCAGGATACAGGGGGATGTATTCTGGGCATGCAGCATGCTGCTTCCCATGCCCGGGACAAACTGCGAGCCGGTGCCTCGCTTGCGCTTTTATCTGCCGAGACTTGGAGCCGATCAGAGCGCACCTTCCCGCTGTGTGTGCTGCTGTCCGCAAACAGCCTCCAAACAAAGCAGGGCGCTAAGGCATGAGAAGTTAGCGTCCCAGGAGGGAATCTGCCTGCGAGGGAAGCTGTGCAGCACATCCCTTGTTCCGCTCGCCACTTCCCTGACTCTTAGGCAAAGCCCATCTCAGCTGGCTTGTAGGCGTGCCTCCGTGCTCAGAAGCAGTCCCGTGGCAGGCAGGATACAGGGGGATGTATTCTGGGCACGCAGCATGCTGCTTCCCATGCCCGGGACAAACTGCGAGCCGGTGCCTCGCTTGCGCTTCTATCTGCCGAGACTTGGAGCTGGCCAGCGCGCACCTTCCCGCTGTGTGTGCTGCTGTCCGCAAACAGCCTCCAAACAAAGCAGGGCGCTAAGGCATGAGAAGTTAGCGTCCCAGGAGGGAATCTGCCTGCGAGGGAAGCTGTGCAGCACATCCCGTGTTCCACTCGCCACTTCCCTGACTCTTAGGCAAAGCCCATCTCAGCTGGCTTGTAGGCGTGCCTCCGTGCTCAGAAGCAGTCCCGTGGCAGGCAGGATACAGGGGGATGTATTCTGGGCACGCAGCATGCTGCTTCGCATGCCCGGGACAAACTGCGAGCCGGTGCCTCACTTGCGCTTCTATCTGCCGAGACTTGGAGCCGATCAGAGCGCACCTTCCCGCTGTGTGTGCTGCTGTCCGCAAACAGCCTCCAAACAAAGCAGGGCGCTAAGGCATGAGAAGTTAGCGTCCCAGGAGGGAATCTGCCTGCGAGGGAAGCTGTGCAGCACATCCCTTGTTCCGCTTGCCACTTCCCTGACTCTTAGGCAAAGCCAATCTCAGCTGGCTTGTAGGCGTGCCTCCGTGCTCAGAAGCAGTCCCGTGGCAGGCAGGATACAGGGGGATGTATTCTGAGCACGCAGCATGCTGCTTCCCATGCCCGGGACAAACTGCGAGCCGGTGCCTCACTTGCGCTTCTATCTGCCGAGACTTGGAGCCGATCAGAGCGCACCTTGCCGCTGTGTGTGCTGCTGTCCGCAAACAGCCTCAAAACAAAGCAGGGCGCTAAGGCATGAGAAGTTAGCGTCCCAGGAGGGAATCTGCCTGCGAGGGAAGCTGTGCAGCACATCCCTTGTTCCGCTCGCCACTTCCCTGACTCTTAGGCAAAGCCCATCTCAGCTGGCTTGTAGGCGTGCCTCCGTGCTCAGAAGCAGTCCCGTGGCAGGCAGGATACAGGGGGATGTATTCTGGGCACGCAGCATGCTGCTTCCCATGCCCGGGACAAACTGCGAGCCGGTGCCTCGCTTGCGCTTCTATCTGCCGAGACTTGGAGCCGATCAGAGCGCACCTTCCCGCTGTGTGTGCTGCTGTCCGCAAACAGCCTCCAAACAAAGCAGGGCGCTAAGGCATGAGAAGTTAGCGTCCCAGGAGGGAATCTGCCTGCGAGGGAAGCTGTGCAGCAGTTCCCTTGTTCCGCTCGCCACTTCCCTGACTCTTAGGCAAAGCCAATCTCAGCTGGCTTGTAGGCGTGCCTCCGTGCTCAGAAGCAGTCCCGTGGCAGGCAGGATACAGGGGGATGTATTCTGGGCACGCAGCATGCTGCTTCCCATGCCCGGGACAAACTGCGAGCCGGTGCCTCGCTTGCGCTTCTATCTGCCGAGACTTGGAGCTGGCCAGCGCGCACCTTCCCGCTGTGTGTGCTGCTGTCCGCAAACAGCCTCCAAACAAAGCAGGGCGCTAAGGCATGAGAAGTTAGCGCCCCAGGAGGGAATCTGCCTGCGAGGGAAGCTGTGCAGCACATCCCTTGTTCCGCTCGCCACTTCCCTGACTCTTAGGCAAAGCCCAGCTCAGCTGGCTTGTAGGCGTGCCTCCGTGCTCAGAAGCAGTCCCGTGGCAGGCAGGATACAGGGGGATGTATTCTGGGCACGCAGCATGCTGCTTCCCATGCCCGGGACAAACTGCGAGCCGGTGCCTCGCTTGCGCTTCTATCTGCCGAGACTTGGAGCCGATCAGAGCGCACCTTCCCGCTGTGTGTGCTGCTGTCCGCAAACAGCCTCCAAACAAAGCAGGGCGCTAAGGCATGAGAAGTTAGCGCCCCAGGAGGGAATCTGCCTGCGAGGGAAGCTGTGCAGCACATCCCTTGTTCTGCTCGCCACTTCCCTGACTCTTAGGCAAAGCCCATCTCAGCTGGCTTGTAGGCGTGCCTCCGTGCTCAGAAGCAGTCCCGTGGCAGGCAGGATACAGCGGGATGTGTTCTGGGCACGCAGCATGCTGCTTCCCATGCCCGGGACAAACTGCGAGCCGGTGCCTCGCTTGCGCTTCTATCTGCCGAGACTTGGAGCTGGCCAGCGCGCACCTGCCCGCTGTGTGTGCTGCTGTCCGCAAACAGCCTCCAAACAAAGCAGGGCGCTAAGGCATGAGAAGTTAGCGTCCCAGGAGGGAATCTGCCTGCGAGGGAAGCTGTGCAGCACATCCCTTGTTCCGCTCGCCACTTCCCTGACTCTTAGGCAAAGCCCATCTCAGCTGGCTTGTAGGCGTGCCTCCGTGCTCAGAAGCAGTCCCGTGGCAGGCAGGATACAGGGGGATGTATTCTGGGCACGCAGCATGCTGCTTCGCATGCCCGGGACAAACTGCGAGCCGGTGCCTCACTTGCGCTTCTATCTGCCGAGACTTGGAGCCGATCAGAGCGCACCTGCCCGCTGTGTGTGCTGCTGTCCGCAAACAGCCTCCAAACAAAGCAGGGCGCTAAGGCATGAGAAGTTAGCGTCCCAGGAGGGAATCTGCCTGCGAGGGAAGCTGTGCAGCACATCCCTTGTTCCGCTCGCCACTTCCCTGACTCTTAGGCAAAGCCCATCTCAGCAGGCTTGTAGGCGTGCCTCCGTGCTCAGAAGCAGTCCCGTGGCAGGCAGGATACAGGGGGATGTATTCTGGGCACGCAGCATGCTGCTTCCCATGCCCGGGACAAACTGCGAGCAGGTGCCTCGCTTGCGCTTCTATCTGCCGAGACTTGGAGCCGATCAGAGCGCACCTGCCCGCTGTGTGTGCTGCTGTCCGCAAACAGCCTCCAAACAAAGCAGGGCGCTAAGGCATGAGAAGTTAGCGCCCCAGGAGGGAATCTGCCTGCGAGGGAAGCTGTGCAGCACATCCCTTGTTCCACTCGCCACTTCCCTGACTCTTAGGCAAAGCCCAGCTCAGCTGGCTTGTAGGCGTGCCTCCGTGCTCAGAAGCAGTCCCGTGGCAGGCAGGATACAGGGGGATGTATTCTGGGCACGCAGCATGCTGCTTCCCATGCCCGGGACAAACTGCGTGCACGTGCCTCGCTTGCGCTTCTATCTGCCGAGACTTGGAGCTGGCCAGCGCGCACCTTCCCGCTGTGTGTGCTGCTGTCCGCAAACAGCCTCCAAACAAAGCAGGGCACTAAGGCAGGAGAAGTTAGCGTCCCAGGAGGGAATCTGCCTGCGAGGGAAGCTGTGCAGCACATCCCTTGTTCCACTCGCCACTTCCCTGACTCTTAGGCAAAGCCCATCTCAGCTGGCTTGTAGGCGTGCCTCCGTGCTCAGAAGCAGTCCCGTGGCAGGCAGGATACAGGGGGATGTATTCTGGGCACGCAGCATGCTGCTTCCCATGCCCGGGACAAACTGCGAGCAGGTGCCTCGCTTGCGCTTCTATCTGCCGAGACTTGGAGCCGATCAGAGCGCACCTGCCCGCTGTGTGTGCTGCTGTCCGCAAACAGCCTCCAAACAAAGCAGGGCGCTAAGGCATGAGAAGTTAGCGCCCCAGGAGGGAATCTGCCTGCGAGGGAAGCTGTGCAGCACATCCCTTGTTCCACTCGCCACTTCCCTGACTCTTAGGCAAAGCCCATCTCAGCTGGCTTGTAGGCGTGCCTCCGTGCTCAGAAGCAGTCCCGTGGCAGGCAGGATACAGGGGAATGTATTCTGGGCACGAAGCATGCTGCTTCCCATGCCCGGGACAAACTGCGAGCCGGTGCCTCGCTTGCGCTTCTATCTGCCGAGACTTGGAGCCGATCAGAGCGCACCTTCCCGCTGTGTGTGCTGCTGTCCGCAAACAGCCTCCAAACAAAGCAGGGCGCTAAGGCATGAGAAGTTAGCGCCCCAGGAGGGAATCTGCCTGCGAGGGAAGCTGTGCAGCACATCCCTTGTTCCGCTTGCCACTTCCCTGACTCTTAGGCAAAGCCCATCTCAGCTGGCTTGTAGGCGTGCCTCCGTGCTCAGAAGCAGTCCCGTGGCAGGCAGGATACAGGGGGTTGTATTCTGGGCACGCAGCATGCTGCTTCCCATGCCCGGGACAAACTGCGAGCCGGTGCCTCGCTTGCGCTTCTATCTGCCGAGACTTGGAGCCGATCAGAGCGCACCTTGCCGCTGTGTGTGCTGCTGTCCGCAAACAGCCTCCAAACAAAGCAGGGTGCTAAGGCATGAGAAGTTAGCGTCCCAGGAGGGAATCTGCCTGCGAGGGAAGCTGTGCAGCACATCCCTTGTTCCGCTCGCCACTTCCCTGACTCTTAGGCAAAGCCCATCTCAGCTGGCTTGTAGGCGTGCCTCCGTGCTCAGAAGCAGTCCCGTGGCAGGCAGGATACAGGGGGATGTATTCTGGGCACGCAGCATGCTGCTTCCCATGCCCGGGACAAACTGCGAGCCGGTGCCTCGCTTGCGCTTCTATCTGCCGAGACTTGGAGCCGATCAGAGCGCACCTTCCCGCTGTGTGTGCTGCTGTCCGCAAACAGCCTCCAAACAAAGCAGGGCGCTAAGGCATGAGAAGTTAGCGTCCCAGGAGGGAATCTGCCTGCGAGGGAAGCTGTGCAGCACATCCCTTGTTCCGCTCGACACTTCCCTGACTCTTAGGCAAAGCCCATCTCAGCTGGCTTGTAGGCGTGCCTCCGTGCTCAGAAGCAGTCCCGTGGCAGGCAGGATACAGGGGGATGTATTCTGGGCACGCAGCATGCTGCTTCCCATGCCTGGGACAAACTGCGAGCCGGTGCCTCGCTTGCGCTTCTATCTGCCGAGACTTGGAGCCGATCAGAGCGCACCTTGCCGCTGTGTGTGCTGCTGTCCGCAAACAGCCTCCAAACAAAGCAGGGCGCTAAGGCATGAGAAGTTAGCGTCCCAGGAGGGAATCTGCCTGCGAGGGAAGCTGTGCAGCACATCCCTTGTTCCGCTCGACACTTCCCTGACTCTTAGGGAAAGCCCATCTCAGCTGGCTTGTAGGCGTGCCTCCGTGCTCAGAAGCAGTCCCGTGGCAGGCAGGATACAGGGGGATGTATTCTGGGCACGCAGCATGCTGCTTCCCATGCCCGGGACAAACTGCGAGCCGGTGCCTCGCTTGCGCTTCTATCTGCCGAGACTTGGAGCTGGCCAGCGCGCACCTGCCCGCTGTGTGTGCTGCTGTCCGCAAACAGCCTCCAAACAAAGCAGGGCGCTAAGGCATGAGAAGTTAGCGTCCCAGGAGGGAATCTGCCTGCGAGGGAAGCTGTGCAGCACATCCCTTGTTCCGCTCGACACTTCCCTGACTCTTAGGCAAAGCCCATCTCAGCTGGCTTGTAGGCGTGCCTCCGTGCTCAGAAGCAGTCCCGTGGCAGGCAGGATACAGGGGGATGTATTCTGGGCACGCAGCATGCTGCTTCCCATGCCCGGGACAAACTGCGAGCAGGTGCCTCGCTTGCGCTTCTATCTGCCGAGACTTGGAGCCGATCAGAGCGCACCTTCCCGCTGTGTGTGCTGCTGTCCGCAAACAGCCTCCAAACAAAGCAGGGCGCTAAGGCATGAGAAGTTAGCGTCCCAGGAGGGAATCTGCCTGCGAGGGAAGCTGTGCAGCACATCCCTTCTTCCGCTCGACACTTCCCTGACTCTTAGGCAAAGCCCATCTCAGCTGGCTTGTAGGCGTGCCTCCGTGCTCAGAAGCAGTCCCGTGGCAGGCAGGATACAGGGGGATGTATTCTGGGCACGCAGCATGCTGCTTCCCATGCCCGGGACAAACTGCGAGCAGGTGCCTCGCTTGCGCTTCTATCTGCCGAGACTTGGAGCTGGCCAGCGCGCACCTTCCCGCTGTGTGTGCTGCTGTCCGCAGCCTCCAAACAAAGCAGGGCGCTAAGGCATGAGAAGTAAGCGCCCCAGGAGGGAATCTGCCTGCGAGGGAAGCTGTGCAGCACATCCCTTGTTCCGCTCGACACTTCCCTGACTCTTAGGCAAAGCCCAGCTCAGCTGGCTTGTAGGCGTGCCTCCGTGCTCAGAAGCAGTCCCGTGGCAGGCAGGATACAGGGGGATGTATTCTGGGCACGAAGCATGCTGCTTCCCATGCCCGGGACAAACTGCGAGCCGGTGCCTCGCTTGCGCTTCTATCTGCCGAGACTTGGAGCCGATCAGAGCGCACCTTCCCGCTGTGTGTGCTGCTGTCCGCAAACAGCCTCCAAACAAAGCAGGGCGCTAAGGCATGAGAAGTTAGCGCCCCAGGAGGGAATCTGCCTGCGAGGGAAGCTGTGCAGCACATCCCTTGTTCCGCTCACCACTTCCCTGACTCTTAGGCAAAGCCCATCTCAGCTGGCTTGTAGGCGTGCCTCCGTGCTCAGAAGCAGTCCCGTGGCAGGCAGGATACAGGGGGATGTATTCTGGGCACGCAGCATGCTGCTTCCCATGCCCGGGACAAACTGCGAGTCGGTGCCTCGCTTGCGCTTCTATCTGCCGAGACTTGGAGCCGATCAGAGCGCACCTTCCCGCTGTGTGTGCTGCTGTCCGCAAACAGCCTCCAAACAAAGCAGGGCGCTAAGGCATGAGAAGTTAGCGTCCCAGGAGGGAATCTGCCTGCGAGGGAAGCTGTGCAGCACATCCCTTGTTCCGCTCGACACTTCCCTGACTCTTAGGCAAAGCCCATCTCAGCTGGCTTGTAGGCGTGCCTCCGTGCTCAGAAGCAGTCCCGTGGCAGGCAGGATACAGGGGGATGTATTCTGGGTACGCAGCATGCTGCTTCCCATGCCCGGGACAAACTGCGAGCCGGTGCCTCGCTTGCGCTTCTATCTGCCGAGACTTGGAGCCGATCAGAGCGCACCTTCCCGCTGTGTGTGCTGCTGTCCGCAAACAGCCTCCAAACAAAGCAGGGCGCTAAGGCATGAGAAGTTAGCGTCCCAGGAGGGAATCTGCCTGCGAGGGAAGCTGTGCAGCACATCCCTTGTTCCGCTCGCCACTTCCCTGACTCTTAGGCAAAGCCCATCTCAGCTGGCTTGTAGGCGTGCCTCCGTGCTCAGAAGCAGTCCCGTGGCAGGCAGGATACAGGGGGATGTATTCTGGGCATGCAGCATGCTGCTTCCCATGCCCGGGACAAACTGCGAGCCGGTGCCTCGCTTGCGCTTCTACCTGCCGAGACTTGGAGCCGATCAGAGCGCACCTGCCCGCTGTGTGTGCTGCTGTCCGCAAACAGCCTCCAAACAAAGCAGGGCGCTAAGGCATGAGAAGTTAGCGTCCCAGGAGGGAATCTGCCTGCAAGGGAAGCTGTGCAGCACATCCCTTGTTCCGCTCGACACTTCCCTGACTCTTAGGGAAAGCCCATCTCAGCTGGCTTGTAGGCGTGCCTCCGTGCTCAGAAGCAGTCCCGTGGCAGGCAGGATACAGGGGGATGTATTCTGGGCACGCAGCATGCTGCTTCCCATGCCCGGGACAAACTGCGAGCCGGTGCCTCGCTTGCGCTTCTACCTGCCGAGACTTGGAGCCGATCAGAGCGCACCTTGCCGCTGTGTGTGCTGCTGTCCGCAAACAGCCTCCAAACAAAGCAGGGCGCTAAGGCATGAGAAGTTAGCGTCCCAGGAGGGAATCTGCCTGCGAGGGAAGCTGTGCAGCACATCCCTTGTTCCGCTCGCCACTTCCCTGACTCTTAGGCAAAGCCCATCTCAGCTGGCTTGTAGGCGTGCCTCCGTGCTCAGAAGCAGTCCCGTGGCAGGCAGGATACAGGGGGATGTATTCTGGGCACGCAGCATGCTGCTTCCCATGCCCGGGACAAACTGCGAGCCGGTGCCTCGCTTGCGCTTCTATCTGCCGAGACTTGGAGCTGGCCAGCGCGCACCTGCCCGCTGTGTGTGCTGCTGTCCGCAAACAGCCTCCAAACAAAGCAGGGCGCTAAGGCATGAGAAGTTAGCGTCCCAGGAGGGAATCTGCCTGCGAGGGAAGCTGTGCAGCACATCCCTTGTTCCACTCGACACTTCCCTGACTCTTAGGCAAAGCCCATCTCAGCTGGCTTGTAGGCGTGCCTCCGTGCTCAGAAGCAGTCCCGTGGCAGGCAGGATACAGGGGGATGTATTCTGGGCACGCAGCATGCTGCTTCCCATGCCCGGGACAAACTGCGAGCCGGTGCCTCGCTTGCGCTTCTATCTGCCGAGACTTGGAGCTGGCCAGCGCGCACCTTCCCGCTGTGTGTGCTGCTGTCCGCAAAGAGCCTCCAAACAAAGCAGGGCGCTAAGGCATGAGAAGTTAGCGTCCCAGGAGGGAATCTGCCTGCGACGGAAGCTGTGCAGCACATCCCTTGTTCCGCTCGCCACTTCCCTGACTCTTAGGCAAAGCCCATCTCAGCAGGCTTGTAGGCGTGCCTCCGTGCTCAGAAGCAGTCCCGTGGCAGGCAGGATACAGGGGGATGTATTCTGGGCATGCAGCATGCTGCTTCCCATGCCCGGGACAAACTGCGAGCCGGTGCCTCGCTTGCGCTTTTATCTGCCGAGACTTGGAGCCGATCAGAGCGCACCTTCCCGCTGTGTGTGCTGCTGTCCGCAAACAGCCTCCAAACAAAGCAGGGCGCTAAGGCATGAGAAGTAAGCGTCCCAGGAGGGAATCTGCCTGCGAGGGAAGCTGTGCAGCACATCCCTTGTTCCGCTCGCCACTTCCCTGACTCTTAGGCAAAGCCCATCTCAGCTGGCTTGTAGGCGTGCCTCCGTGCTCAGAAGCAGTCCCGTGGCAGGCAGGATACAGGGGGATGTATTCTGGGCACGAAGCATGCTGCTTCCCATGCCCGGGACAAACTGCGAGCCGGTGCCTCGCTTGCGCTTCTATCTGCCGAGACTTGGAGCCGATCAGAGCGCACCTTCCCGCTGTGTGTGCTGCTGTCCGCAAACAGCCTCCAAACAAAGCAGGGCGCTAAGGCATGAGAAGTTAGCGCCCCAGGAGGGAATCTGCCTGCGAGGGAAGCTGTGCAGCACATCCCTTGTTCCACTCGCCACTTCCCTGACTCTTAGGCAAAGCCCAGCTCAGCTGGCTTGTAGGCGTGCCTCCGTGCTCAGAAGCAGTCCCGTGGCAGGCAGGATACAGGGGGATGTATTCTGGGCACGCAGCATGCTGCTTCCCATGCCCGGGACAAACTGCGAGTCGGTGCCTCGCTTGCGCTTCTATCTGCCGAGACTTGGAGCCGATCAGAGCGCACCTTCCCGCTGTGTGTGCTGCTGTCCGCAAACAGCCTCCAAACAAAGCAGGGCGCTAAGGCATGAGAAGTTAGCGTCCCAGGAGGGAATCTGCCTGCGAGGGAAGCTGTGCAGCACATCCCTTGTTCCGCTCGCCACTTCCCTGACTCTTAGGCAAAGCCCATCTCAGCTGGCTTGTAGGCGTGCCTCCGTGCTCAGAAGCAGTCCCGTGGCAGGCAGGATACAGGGGGATGTATTCTGGGCACGCAGCATGCTGCTTCCCATGCCCGGGACAAACTGCGAGCCGGTGCCTCGCTTGCGCTTCTATCTGCCGAGACTTGGAGCTGGCCAGCGCGCACCTGCCCGCTGTGTGTGCTGCTGTCCGCAAACAGCCTCCAAACAAAGCAGGGCGCTAAGGCATGAGAAGTTAGCGTCCCAGGAGGGAATCTGCCTGCGAGGGAAGCTGTGCAGCACATCCCTTGTTCCGCTCGCCACTTCCCTGACTCTTAGGCAAAGCCCATCTCAGCTGGCTTGTAGGCGTGCCTCCGTGCTCAGAAGCAGTCCCGTGGCAGGCAGGATACAGGGGGATGTATTCTGGGCATGCAGCATGCTGCTTCCCATGCCCGGGACAAACTGCGAGCCGGTGCCTCGCTTGCGCTTCTACCTGCCGAGACTTGGAGCCGATCAGAGCGCACCTGCCCGCTGTGTGTGCTGCTGTCCGCAAACAGCCTCCAAACAAAGCAGGGCGCTAAGGCATGAGAAGTTAGCGTCCCAGGAGGGAATCTGCCTGCAAGGGAAGCTGTGCAGCACATCCCTTGTTCCGCTCGACACTTCCCTGACTCTTAGGGAAAGCCCATCTCAGCTGGCTTGTAGGCGTGCCTCCGTGCTCAGAAGCAGTCCCGTGGCAGGCAGGATACAGGGGGATGTATTCTGGGCACGAAGCATGCTGCTTCCCATGCCCGGGACAAACTGCGAGCCGGTGCCTCGCTTGCGCTTCTATCTGCCGAGACTTGGAGCCGATCAGAGCGCACCTTCCCGCTGTGTGTGCTGCTGTCCGCAAACAGCCTCCAAACAAAGCAGGGCGCTAAGGCATGAGAAGTTAGCGCCCCAGGAGGGAATCTGCCTGCGAGGGAAGCTGTGCAGCACATCCCTTGTTCCGCTCGCCACTTCCCTGACTCTTAGGCAAAGCCCAGCTCAGCTGGCTTGTAGGCGTGCCTCCGTGCTCAGAAGCAGTCCCGTGGCAGGCAGGATACAGGGGGATGTATTCTGGGCACGCAGCATGCTGCTTCCCATGCCCGGGACAAACTGCGAGTCGGTGCCTCGCTTGCGCTTCTATCTGCCGAGACTTGGAGCCGATCAGAGCGCACCTTCCCGCTGTGTGTGCTGCTGTCCGCAAACAGCCTCCAAACAAAGCAGGGCGCTAAGGCATGAGAAGTTAGCGTCCCAGGAGGGAATCTGCCTGCGAGGGAAGCTGTGCAGCACATCCCTTGTTCCGCTCGCCACTTCCCTGACTCTTAGGCAAAGCCCATCTCAGCTGGCTTGTAGGCGTGCCTCCGTGCTCAGAAGCAGTCCCGTGGCAGGCAGGATACAGGGGGATGTATTCTGGGCACGAAGCATGCTGCTTCCCATGCCCGGGACAAACTGCGAGCCGGTGCCTCGCTTGCGCTTCTATCTGCCGAGACTTGGAGCCGATCAGAGCGCACCTTCCCGCTGTGTGTGCTGCTGTCCGCAAACAGCCTCCAAACAAAGCAGGGCGCTAAGGCATGAGAAGTTAGCGTCCCAGGAGGGAATCTGCCTGCGAGGGAAGCTGTGCAGCACATCCCTTGTTCCGCTCGCCACTTCCCTGACTCTTAGGCAAAGCCCATCTCAGCTGGCTTGTAGGCGTGCCTCCGTGCTCAGAAGCAGTCCCGTGGCAGGCAGGATACAGGGGGATGTATTCTGGGCATGCAGCATGCTGCTTCCCATGCCCGGGACAAACTGCGAGCCGGTGCCTCGCTTGCGCTTCTACCTGCCGAGACTTGGAGCCGATCAGAGCGCACCTTGCCGCTGTGTGTGCTGCTGTCCGCAAACAGCCTCCAAACAAAGCAGGGCGCTAAGGCATGAGAAGTTAGCGTCCCAGGAGGGAATCTGCCTGCGAGGGAAGCTGTGCAGCACATCCCTTGTTCCGCTCGCCACTTCCCTGACTCTTAGGCAAAGCCCATCTCAGCTGGCTTGTAGGCGTGCCTCCGTGCTCAGAAGCAGTCCCGTGGCAGGCAGGATACAGGGGGATGTATTCTGGGCATGCAGCATGCTGCTTCCCATGCCCGGGACAAACTGCGAGCCGGTGCCTCGCTTGCGCTTCTACCTGCCGAGACTTGGAGCCGATCAGAGCGCACCTTGCCGCTGTGTGTGCTGCTGTCCGCAAACAGCCTCCAAACAAAGCAGGGCGCTAAGGCATGAGAAGTTAGCGTCCCAGGAGGGAATCTGCCTGCGAGGGAAGCTGTGCAGCACATCCCTTGTTCCACTCGACACTTCCCTGACTCTTAGGCAAAGCCCATCTCAGCTGGCTTGTAGGCGTGCCTCCGTGCTCAGAAGCAGTCCCGTGGCAGGCAGGATACAGGGGGATGTATTCTGGGCACGCAGCATGCTGCTTCCCATGCCCGGGACAAACTGCGAGCCGGTGCCTCGCTTGCGCTTCTATCTGCCGAGACTTGGAGCTGGCCAGCGCGCACCTTCCCGCTGTGTGTGCTGCTGTCCGCAAAGAGCCTCCAAACAAAGCAGGGCGCTAAGGCATGAGAAGTTAGCGTCCCAGGAGGGAATCTGCCTGCGACGGAAGCTGTGCAGCACATCCCTTGTTCCGCTCGCCACTTCCCTGACTCTTAGGCAAAGCCCATCTCAGCAGGCTTGTAGGCGTGCCTCCGTGCTCAGAAGCAGTCCCGTGGCAGGCAGGATACAGGGGGATGTATTCTGGGCATGCAGCATGCTGCTTCCCATGCCCGGGACAAACTGCGAGCCGGTGCCTCGCTTGCGCTTTTATCTGCCGAGACTTGGAGCCGATCAGAGCGCACCTTGCCGCTGTGTGTGCTGCTGTCCGCAAACAGCCTCCAAACAAAGCAGGGCGCTAAGGCATGAGAAGTAAGCGTCCCAGGAGGGAATCTGCCTGCGAGGGAAGCTGTGCAGCACATCCCTTGTTCCGCTCGCCACTTCCCTGACTCTTAGGCAAAGCCCATCTCAGCTGGCTTGTAGGCGTGCCTCCGTGCTCAGAAGCAGTCCCGTGGCAGGCAGGATACAGGGGGATGTGTTCTGGGCACGCAGCATGCTGCTTCCCATGCCCGGGACAAACTGCGAGCCGGTGCCTCGCTTGCGCTTCTATCTGCCGAGACTTGGAGCTGGCCAGCGCGCACCTTCCCGCTGTGTGTGCTGCTGTCCGCAAACAGCCTCCAAACAAAGCAGGGCGCTAAGGCATGAGAAGTTAGCGTCCCAGGAGGGAATCTGCCTGCGAGGGAAGCTGTGCAGCACATCCCTTGTTCCGCTCGACACTTCCCTGACTCTTAGGCAAAGCCCATCTCAGCTGGCTTGTAGGCGTGCCTCCGTGCTCAGAAGCAGCCCCGTGGCAGGCAGGATACAGGGGGATGTATTCTGGGCACGCAGCATGCTGCTTCCCATGCCCGGGACAAACTGCGAGCCGGTGCCTCACTTGCGCTTCTATCTGCCGAGACTTGGAGCCGATCAGAGCGCACCTTCCCGCTGTGTGTGCTGCTGTCCGCAAACAGCCTCCAAACAAAGCAGGGCGCTAAGGCATGAGAAGTTTGCGTCCCAGGAGGGAATCTGCCTGCGAGGGAAGCTGTGCAGCACATCCCTTGTTCCGCTTGCCACTTCCCTGACTCTTAGGCAAAGCCCATCTCAGCTGGCTTGTAGGCGTGCCTCCGTGCTCAGAAGCAGTCCCGTGGCAGGCAGGATACAGCGGGATGTATTCTGGGCACGCAGCATGCTGCTTCCCATGCCCGGGACAAACTGCGAGCCGGTGCCTCGCTTGCGCTTCTATCTGCCGAGACTTGGAGCTGGCCAGCGCGCACCTTCCCGCTGTGTGTGCTGCTGTCCGCAAACAGCCTCCAAACAAAGCAGGGCGCTAAGGCATGAGAAGTTAGTGTCCCAGGAGGGAATCTGCCTGCGACGGAAGCTGTGCAGCACATCCCTTGTTCCACTCGCCACTTCCCTGACTCTTAGGCAAAGCCCATCTCAGCTTGCTTGTAGGCGTGCCTCCGTGCTCAGAAGCAGTCCCGTGGCAGGCAGGATACAGGGGGATGTATTCTGGGCACGCAGCATGCTGCTTCCCATGCCCGGGACAAACTGCGAGCCGGTGCCTCGCTTGCGCTTCTATCTGCCGAGACTTGGAGCTGGCCAGCGCGCACCTGCCCGCTGTGTGTGCTGCTGTCCGCAAACAGCCTCCAAACAAAGCAGGGCGCTAAGGCATGAGAAGTTAGCGTCCCAGGAGGGAATCGCCTGCGAGGGAAGCTGTGCAGCACATCCCTTGTTCCACTCGACACTTCCCTGACTCTTAGGCAAAGCCCATCTCAGCTGGCTTGTAGGCGTGCCTCCGTGCTCAGAAGCAGTCCCGTGGCAGGCAGGATACAGGGGGATGTATTCTGGGCACGCAGCATGCTGCTTCCCATGCCCGGGACAAACTGCGAGCCGGTGCCTCGCTTGCGCTTCTATCTGCCGAGACTTGGAGCTGGCCAGCGCGCACCTTCCCGCTGTGTGTGCTGCTGTCCGCAAAGAGCCTCCAAACAAAGCAGGGCGCTAAGGCATGAGAAGTTAGCGTCCCAGGAGGGAATCTGCCTGCGACGGAAGCTGTGCAGCACATCCCTTGTTCCGCTCGCCACTTCCCTGACTCTTAGGCAAAGCCCATCTCAGCTGGCTTGTAGGCGTGCCTCCGTGCTCAGAAGCAGTCCCGTGGCAGGCAGGATACAGGGGGATGTGTTCTGGGCACGCAGCATGCTGCTTCCCATGCCCGGGACAAACTGCGAGCCGGTGCCTCGCTTGCGCTTCTATCTGCCGAGACTTGGAGCTGGCCAGCGCGCACCTGCCCGCTGTGTGTGCTGCTGTCCGCAAAGAGCCTCCAAACAAAGCAGGGCGCTAAGGCATGAGAAGTTAGCGTCCCAGGAGGGAATCTGCCTGCGACGGAAGCTGTGCAGCACATCCCTTGTTCCGCTCGACACTTCCCTGACTCTTAGGCAAAGCCCATCTCAGCTGGCTTGTAGGCGTGCCTCCGTGCTCAGAAGCAGTCCCGTGGCAGGCAGGATACAGGGGGATGTATTCTGGGCACGCAGCATGCTGCTTCCCATGCCCGGGACAAACTGCGAGCCGGTGCCTCGCTTGCGCTTCTATCTGCCGAGACTTGGAGCTGGCCAGCGCGCACCTGCCCGCTGTGTGTGCTGCTGTCCGCAAACAGCCTCCAAACAAAGCAGGGCGCTAAGGCATGAGAAGTTAGCGTCCCAGGAGGGAATCTGCCTGCGAGGGAAGCTGTGCAGCACATCCCTTGTTCCACTCGACACTTCCCTGACTCTTAGGCAAAGCCCATCTCAGCTGGCTTGTAGGCGTGCCTCCGTGCTCAGAAGCAGTCCCGTGGCAGGCAGGATACAGGGGGATGTATTCTGGGCACGCAGCATGCTGCTTCCCATGCCCGGGACAAACTGCGAGCCGGTGCCTCGCTTGCGCTTCTATCTGCCGAGACTTGGAGCTGGCCAGCGCGCACCTTCCCGCTGTGTGTGCTGCTGTCCGCAAAGAGCCTCCAAACAAAGCAGGGCGCTAAGGCATGAGAAGTTAGCGTCCCAGGAGGGAATCTGCCTGCGACGGAAGCTGTGCAGCACATCCCTTGTTCCGCTCGCCACTTCCCTGACTCTTAGGCAAAGCCCATCTCAGCAGGCTTGTAGGCGTGCCTCCGTGCTCAGAAGCAGTCCCGTGGCAGGCAGGATACAGGGGGATGTATTCTGGGCATGCAGCATGCTGCTTCCCATGCCCGGGACAAACTGCGAGCCGGTGCCTCGCTTGCGCTTTTATCTGCCGAGACTTGGAGCCGATCAGAGCGCACCTTGCCGCTGTGTGTGCTGCTGTCCGCAAACAGCCTCCAAACAAAGCAGGGCGCTAAGGCATGAGAAGTAAGCGTCCCAGGAGGGAATCTGCCTGCGAGGGAAGCTGTGCAGCACATCCCTTGTTCCGCTCGCCACTTCCCTGACTCTTAGGCAAAGCCCATCTCAGCTGGCTTGTAGGCGTGCCTCCGTGCTCAGAAGCAGTCCCGTGGCAGGCAGGATACAGGGGGATGTGTTCTGGGCACGCAGCATGCTGCTTCCCATGCCCGGGACAAACTGCGAGCCGGTGCCTCGCTTGCGCTTCTATCTGCCGAGACTTGGAGCTGGCCAGCGCGCACCTTCCCGCTGTGTGTGCTGCTGTCCGCAAACAGCCTCCAAACAAAGCAGGGCGCTAAGGCATGAGAAGTTAGCGTCCCAGGAGGGAATCTGCCTGCGAGGGAAGCTGTGCAGCACATCCCTTGTTCCGCTCGACACTTCCCTGACTCTTAGGCAAAGCCCATCTCAGCTGGCTTGTAGGCGTGCCTCCGTGCTCAGAAGCAGCCCCGTGGCAGGCAGGATACAGGGGGATGTATTCTGGGCACGCAGCATGCTGCTTCCCATGCCCGGGACAAACTGCGAGCCGGTGCCTCACTTGCGCTTCTATCTGCCGAGACTTGGAGCCGATCAGAGCGCACCTTCCCGCTGTGTGTGCTGCTGTCCGCAAACAGCCTCCAAACAAAGCAGGGCGCTAAGGCATGAGAAGTTTGCGTCCCAGGAGGGAATCTGCCTGCGAGGGAAGCTGTGCAGCACATCCCTTGTTCCGCTTGCCACTTCCCTGACTCTTAGGCAAAGCCCATCTCAGCTGGCTTGTAGGCGTGCCTCCGTGCTCAGAAGCAGTCCCGTGGCAGGCAGGATACAGCGGGATGTATTCTGGGCACGCAGCATGCTGCTTCCCATGCCCGGGACAAACTGCGAGCCGGTGCCTCGCTTGCGCTTCTATCTGCCGAGACTTGGAGCTGGCCAGCGCGCACCTTCCCGCTGTGTGTGCTGCTGTCCGCAAACAGCCTCCAAACAAAGCAGGGCGCTAAGGCATGAGAAGTTAGTGTCCCAGGAGGGAATCTGCCTGCGACGGAAGCTGTGCAGCACATCCCTTGTTCCACTCGCCACTTCCCTGACTCTTAGGCAAAGCCCAT
Source organism: Rhea pennata (assembly GCF_028389875.1). NCBI lineage: Eukaryota > Metazoa > Chordata > Aves > Rheiformes > Rheidae > Rhea > Rhea pennata. The sequence continues at coordinate 94,440 of NW_026907604.1, read as the reverse complement.
CTCAGCTTGCTTGTAGGCGTGCCTCCGTGCTCAGAAGCAGTCCCGTGGCAGGCAGGATACAGGGGGATGTATTCTGGGCACGCAGCATGCTGCTTCCCATGCCCGGGACAAACTGCGAGCCGGTGCCTCGCTTGCGCTTCTATCTGCCGAGACTTGGAGCTGGCCAGCGCGCACCTGCCCGCTGTGTGTGCTGCTGTCCGCAAACAGCCTCCAAACAAAGCAGGGCGCTAAGGCATGAGAAGTTAGCGTCCCAGGAGGGAATCGCCTGCGAGGGAAGCTGTGCAGCACATCCCTTGTTCCACTCGACACTTCCCTGACTCTTAGGCAAAGCCCATCTCAGCTGGCTTGTAGGCGTGCCTCCGTGCTCAGAAGCAGTCCCGTGGCAGGCAGGATACAGGGGGATGTATTCTGGGCACGCAGCATGCTGCTTCCCATGCCCGGGACAAACTGCGAGCCGGTGCCTCGCTTGCGCTTCTATCTGCCGAGACTTGGAGCTGGCCAGCGCGCACCTTCCCGCTGTGTGTGCTGCTGTCCGCAAAGAGCCTCCAAACAAAGCAGGGCGCTAAGGCATGAGAAGTTAGCGTCCCAGGAGGGAATCTGCCTGCGACGGAAGCTGTGCAGCACATCCCTTGTTCCGCTCGCCACTTCCCTGACTCTTAGGCAAAGCCCATCTCAGCTGGCTTGTAGGCGTGCCTCCGTGCTCAGAAGCAGTCCCGTGGCAGGCAGGATACAGGGGGATGTGTTCTGGGCACGCAGCATGCTGCTTCCCATGCCCGGGACAAACTGCGAGCCGGTGCCTCGCTTGCGCTTCTATCTGCCGAGACTTGGAGCTGGCCAGCGCGCACCTGCCCGCTGTGTGTGCTGCTGTCCGCAAAGAGCCTCCAAACAAAGCAGGGCGCTAAGGCATGAGAAGTTAGCGTCCCAGGAGGGAATCTGCCTGCGACGGAAGCTGTGCAGCACATCCCTTGTTCCGCTCGACACTTCCCTGACTCTTAGGCAAAGCCCATCTCAGCTGGCTTGTAGGCGTGCCTCCGTGCTCAGAAGCAGTCCCGTGGCAGGCAGGATACAGGGGGATGTGTTCTGGGCACGCAGCATGCTGCTTCCCATGCCCGGGACAAACTGCGAGCAGGTGCCTCGCTTGCGCTTCTATCTGCCGAGACTTGGAGCTGGCCAGCGCGCACCTTGCCGCTGTGTGTGCTGCTGTCCGCAAACAGCCTCCAAACAAAGCAGGGCGCTAAGGCATGAGAAGTTAGCGTCCCAGGAGGGAATCTGCCTGCGAGGGAAGCTGTGCAGCACATCCCTTGTTCCACTCGACACTTCCCTGACTCTTAGGCAAAGCCCATCTCAGCTGGCTTGTAGGCGTGCCTCCGTGCTCAGAAGCAGTCCCGTGGCAGGCAGGATACAGCGGGATGTATTCTGAGCACGCAGCATGCTGCTTCCCATGCCCGGGACAAACTGCGAGCCGGTGCCTCGCTTGCGCTTCTATCTGCCGAGACTTGGAGCTGGCCAGCGCGCACCTTCCCGCTGTGTGTGCTGCTGTCCGCAAAGAGCCTCCAAACAAAGCAGGGCGCTAAGGCATGAGAAGTTAGCGTCCCAGGAGGGAATCTGCCTGCGACGGAAGCTGTGCAGCACATCCCTTGTTCCACTCGACACTTCCCTGACTCTTAGGCAAAGCCCATCTCAGCTGGCTTGTAGGCGTGCCTCCGTGCTCAGAAGCAGTCCCGTGGCAGGCAGGATACAGCGGGATGTATTCTGAGCACGCAGCATGCTGCTTCCCATGCCCGGGACAAACTGCGAGCCGGTGCCTCGCTTGCGCTTCTATCTGCCGAGACTTGGAGCTGGCCAGCGCGCACCTTCCCGCTGTGTGTGCTGCTGTCCGCAAAGAGCCTCCAAACAAAGCAGGGCGCTAAGGCAGGAGAAGTTAGCGTCCCAGGAGGGAATCTGCCTGCGAGGGAAGCTGTGCAGCACATCCCTTGTTCCACTCGACACTTCCCTGACTCTTAGGCAAAGCCCATCTCAGCTGGCTTGTAGGCGTGCCTCCGTGCTCAGAAGCAGTCCCGTGGCAGGCAGGATACAGGGGGATGTATTCTGGGCACGCAGCATGCTGCTTCCCATGCCCGGGACAAACTGCGAGCCGGTGCCTCGCTTGCGCTTCTATCTGCCGAGACTTGGAGCTGGCCAGCGCGCACCTTCCCGCTGTGTGTGCTGCTGTCCGCAAAGAGCCTCCAAACAAAGCAGGGCGCTAAGGCATGAGAAGTTAGCGTCCCAGGAGGGAATCTGCCTGCGACGGAAGCTGTGCAGCACATCCCTTGTTCCGCTCGCCACTTCCCTGACTCTTAGGCAAAGCCCATCTCAGCAGGCTTGTAGGCGTGCCTCCGTGCTCAGAAGCAGTCCCGTGGCAGGCAGGATACAGGGGGATGTATTCTGGGATTGCAGCATGCTGCTTCCCATGCCCGGGACAAACTGCGAGCCGGTGCCTCGCTTGCGCTTTTATCTGCCGAGACTTGGAGCCGATCAGAGCGCACCTTGCCGCTGTGTGTGCTGCTGTCCGCAAACAGCCTCCAAACAAAGCAGGGCGCTAAGGCATGAGAAGTTAGCGTCCCAGGAGGGAATCTGCCTGCGAGGGAAGCTGTGCAGCACATCCCTTGTTCCGCTCGCCACTTCCCTGACTCTTAGGCAAAGCCCATCTCAGCTGGCTTGTAGGCGTGCCTCCGTGCTCAGAAGCAGTCCCGTGGCAGGCAGGATACAGGGGGATGTGTTCTGGGCACGCAGCATGCTGCTTCCCATGCCCGGGACAAACTGCGAGCCGGTGCCTCGCTTGCGCTTCTATCTGCCGAGACTTGGAGCTGGCCAGCGCGCACCTTCCCGCTGTGTGTGCTGCTGTCCGCAAACAGCCTCCAAACAAAGCAGGGCGCTAAGGCAGGAGAAGTTAGCGTCCCAGGAGGGAATCTGCCTGCGAGGGAAGCTGTGCAGCACATCCCTTGTTCCACTCGACACTTCCCTGACTCTTAGGCAAAGCCCATCTCAGCTTGCTTGTAGGCGTGCCTCCGTGCTCAGAAGCAGTCCCGTGGCAGGCAGGATACAGCGGGATGTATTCTGAGCACGCAGCATGCTGCTTCCCATGCCCGGGACAAACTGCGAGCCGGTGCCTCGCTTGCGCTTCTATCTGCCGAGACTTGGAGCTGGCCAGCGCGCACCTTCCCGCTGTGTGTGCTGCTGTCCGCAAACAGCCTCCAAACAAAGCAGGGCGCTAAGGCATGAGAAGTTAGCGTCCCAGGAGGGAATCTGCCTGCGACGGAAGCTGTGCAGCACATCCCTTGTTCCGCTCGCCACTTCCCTGACTCTTAGGCAAAGCCCATCTCAGCAGGCTTGTAGGCGTGCCTCCGTGCTCAGAAGCAGTCCCGTGGCAGGCAGGATACAGGGGGATGTATTCTGGGCATGCAGCATGCTGCTTCCCATGCCCGGGACAAACTGCGAGCCGGTGCCTCGCTTGCGCTTTTATCTGCCGAGACTTGGAGCCGATCAGAGCGCACCTTGCCGCTGTGTGTGCTGCTGTCCGCAAACAGCCTCCAAACAAAGCAGGGCGCTAAGGCCTGAGAAGTAAGCGTCCCAGGAGGGAATCTGCCTGCGAGGGAAGCTGTGCAGCACATCCCTTGTTCCGCTCGCCACTTCCCTGACTCTTAGGCAAAGCCCATCTCAGCTGGCTTGTAGGCGTGCCTCCGTGCTCAGAAGCAGTCCCGTGGCAGGCAGGATACAGGGGGATGTGTTCTGGGCACGCAGCATGCTGCTTCCCATGCCCGGGACAAACTGCGAGCCGGTGCCTCGCTTGCGCTTCTATCTGCCGAGACTTGGAGCTGGCCAGCGCGCACCTTCCCGCTGTGTGTGCTGCTGTCCGCAAACAGCCTCCAAACAAAGCAGGGCGCTAAGGCATGAGAAGTTAGCGTCCCAGGAGGGAATCTGCCTGCGAGGGAAGCTGTGCAGCACATCCCTTGTTCCACTCGACACTTCCCTGACTCTTAGGCAAAGCCCATCTCAGCTGGCTTGTAGGCGTGCCTCCGTGCTCAGAAGCAGCCCCGTGGCAGGCAGGATACAGGGGGATGTATTCTGGGCACGCAGCATGCTGCTTCCCATGCCCGGGACAAACTGCGAGCCGGTGCCTCACTTGCGCTTCTATCTGCCGAGACTTGGAGCCGATCAGAGCGCACCTTCCCGCTGTGTGTGCTCCTGTCCGCAAACAGCCTCCAAACAAAGCAGGGCGCTAAGGCATGAGAAGTTTGCGTCCCAGGAGGGAATCTGCCTGCGAGGGAAGCTGTGCAGCACATCCCTTGTTCCGCTTGCCACTTCCCTGACTCTTAGGCAAAGCCCATCTCAGCTGGCTTGTAGGCGTGCCTCCGTGCTCAGAAGCAGTCCCGTGGCAGGCAGGATACAGCGGGATGTATTCTGGGCACGCAGCATGCTGCTTCCCATGCCCGGGACAAACTGCGAGCCGGTGCCTCGCTTGCGCTTCTATCTGCCGAGACTTGGAGCTGGCCAGCGCGCACCTTCCCGCTGTGTGTGCTGCTGTCCGCAAACAGCCTCCAAACAAAGCAGGGCGCTAAGGCATGAGAAGTTAGTGTCCCAGGAGGGAATCTGCCTGCGACGGAAGCTGTGCAGCACATCCCTTGTTCCACTCGCCACTTCCCTGACTCTTAGGCAAAGCCCATCTCAGCTTGCTTGTAGGCGTGCCTCCGTGCTCAGAAGCAGTCCCGTGGCAGGCAGGATACAGGGGGATGTATTCTGGGCACGCAGCATGCTGCTTCCCATGCCCGGGACAAACTGCGAGCCGGTGCCTCGCTTGCCCTTCTATCTGCCGAGACTTGGAGCTGGCCAGCGCGCACCTGCCCGCTGTGTGTGCTGCTGTCCGCAAACAGCCTCCAAACAAAGCAGGGCGCTAAGGCATGAGAAGTTAGCGTCCCAGGAGGGAATCTGCCTGCGAGGGAAGCTGTGCAGCACATCCCTTGTTCCACTCGACACTTCCCTGACTCTTAGGCAAAGCCCATCTCAGCTGGCTTGTAGGCGTGCCTCCGTGCTCAGAAGCAGTCCCGTGGCAGGCAGGATACAGGGGGATGTATTCTGGGCACGCAGCATGCTGCTTCCCATGCCCGGGACAAACTGCGAGCAGGTGCCTCACTTGCGCTTCTATCTGCCGAGACTTGGAGCCGATCAGAGCGCACCTTCCCGCTGTGTGTGCTGCTGTCCGCAAACAGCCTCCAAACAAAGCAGGGTGCTAAGGCATGAGAAGTAAGCATCCCAGGAGGGAATCTGCCTGCGAGGGAAGCTGTGCAGCACATCCCTTGTTCCACTCGCCACTTCCCTGACTCTTAGGCAAAGCCCATCTCAGCTGGCTTGTAGGCGTGCCTCCGTGCTCAGAAGCAGTCCCGTGGCAGGCAGGATACAGCGGGATGTATTCTGGGCATGCAGCATGCTGCTTCCCATGCCCGGGACAAACTGCGAGCCGGTGCCTCACTTGCGCTTCTATCTGCCGAGACTTGGAGCTGGCCAGCGCGCACCTTCCCGCTGTGTGTGCTGCTGTCCGCAAACAGCCTCCAAACAAAGCAGGGCGCTAAGGCATGAGAAGTTAGCGTCCCAGGAGGGAATCTGCCTGCGAGGGAAGCTGTGCAGCACATCCCTTGTTCCACTCGCCACTTCCCTGACTCTTAGGCAAAGCCCAGCTCAGCTGGCTTGTAGGCGTGCCTCCGTGCTCAGAAGCAGTCCCGTGGCAGGCAGGATACAGGGGGATGTATTCTGAGCACGCAGCATGCTGCTTCCCATGCCCGGGACAAACTGCGAGCCGGTGCCTCGCTTGCGCTTCTATCTGCCGAGACTTGGAGCCGATCAGAGCGCACCTTCCCGCTGTGTGTGCTGCTGTCCGCAAACAGCCTCCAAACAAAGCAGGGCGCTAAGGCATGAGAAGTTAGCGTCCCAGGAGGGAATCTGCCTGCGACGGAAGCTGTGCAGCACATCCCTTGTTCCGCTCGCCACTTCCCTGACTCTTAGGCAAAGCCCATCTCAGCTGGCTTGTAGGCGTGCCTCCGTGCTCAGAAGCAGTCCCGTGGCAGGCAGGATACAGGGGGATGTATTCTGGGCACGCAGCATGCTGCTTCCCATGCCCGGGACAAACTGCGAGCCGGTGCCTCGCTTGCGCTTCTATCTGCCGAGACTTGGAGCTGGCCAGCACGCACCTGCCCACTGTGTGTGCTGCTGTCCGCAAACAGCCTCCAAACAAAGCAGGGCGCTAAGGCATGAGAAGTTAGCGTCCCAGGAGGGAATCTGCCTGCGAGGGAAGCTGTGCAGCACATCCCTTATTCCACTCACCACTTCCCTGACTCTTAGGCAAAGCCCATCTCAGCTGGCTTGTAGGCGTGCCTCCGTGCTCAGAAGCAGTCCCGTGGCAGGCAGGATACAGGGGGATGTATTCTGAGCACGCAGCATGCTGCTTCCCATGCCCGGGAATAACTGCGAGTCGGTGCCTCGCTTGCGCTTCTATCTGCCGAGACTTGGAGCCGATCAGAGCGCACCTTCCCGCTGTGTGTGCTGCTGTCCGCAAACAGCCTCCAAACAAAGCAGGGCGCTAAGGCATGAGAAGTTAGTGTCCCAGGAGGGAATCTGCCTGCGAGGGAAGCTGTGCAGCACATCCCTTGTTCCGCTCGCCACTTCCCTGACTCTTAGGCAAAGCCCATCTCAGCTGGCTTGTAGGCGTGCCTCCGTGCTCAGAAGCAGTCCCGTGGCAGGCAGGATACAGGGGGATGTATTCTGGGCATGCAGCATGCTGCTTCCCATGCCCGGGACAAACTGCGAGCCGGTGCCTCGCTTGCGCTTCTACCTGCCGAGACTTGGAGCCGATCAGAGCGCACCTTCCCGCTGTGTGTGCTGCTGTCCGCAAACAGCCTCCAAACAAAGCAGGGCGCTAAGGCATGAGAAGTTAGCGTCCCAGGAGGGAATCTGCCTGCAAGGGAAGCTGTGCAGCACATCCCTTGTTCCGCTCGACACTTCCCTGACTCTTAGGGAAAGCCCATCTCAGCTGGCTTGTAGGCGTGCCTCCGTGCTCAGAAGCAGTCCCGTGGCAGGCAGGATACAGGGGGATGTATTCTGGGCACGCAGCATGCTGCTTCCCATGCCTGGGACAAACTGCGAGCCGGTGCCTCACTTGCGCTTCTATCTGCCGAGACTTGGAGCCGATCAGAGCGCACCTGCCCGCTGTGTGTGCTGCTGTCCGCAAACAGCCTCCAAACAAAGCAGGGCGCTAAGGCATGAGAAGTTAGCGTCCCAGGAGGGAATCTGCCTGCGAGGGAAGCTGTGCAGCACATCCCTTGTTCCACTCGACACTTCCCTGACTCTTAGGCAAAGCCCAGCTCAGCTGGCTTGTAGGCGTGCCTCCGTGCTCAGAAGCAGTCCCGTGGCAGGCAGGATACAGCGGGATGTATTCTGAGCACGCAGCATGCTGCTTCCCATGCCCGGGACAAACTGCGAGCAGGTGCCTCGCTTGCGCTTCTATCTGCCGAGACTTGGAGCCGATCAGAGCGCACCTTCCCGCTGTGTGTGCTGCTGTCCGCAAACAGCCTCCAAACAAAGCAGGGCGCTAAGGCATGAGAAGTTAGCGCCCCAGGAGGGAATCTGCCTGCGAGGGAAGCTGTGCAGCACATCCCTTGTTCCGCTCGCCACTTCCCTGACTCTTAGGCAAAGCCCATCTCAGCTGGCTTGTAGGCGTGCCTCCGTGCTCAGAAGCAGTCCCGTGGCAGGCAGGATACAGGGGGATGTATTCTGAGCACGCAGCATGCTGCTTCCCATGCCCTGGACAAACTGCGTGCACGTGCCTCGCTTGCGCTTCTATCTGCCGAGACTTGGAGCTGGCCAGCGCGCACCTTCCCGCTGTGTGTGCTGCTGTCCGCAAACAGCCTCCAAACAAAGCAGGGCACTAAGGCATGAGAAGTTAGCGTCCCAGGAGGGAATCTGCCTGCGAGGGAAGCTGTGCAGCACATCCCTTGTTCCACTCGACACTTCCCTGACTCTTAGGCAAAGCCCATCTCAGCTGGCTTGTAGGCGTGCCTCCGTGCTCAGAAGCAGCCCCGTGGCAGGCAGGATACAGGGGGATGTATTCTGGGCACGCAGCATGCTGCTTCCCATGCCCGGGACAAACTGCGAGCCGGTGCCTCACTTGCGCTTCTATCTGCCGAGACTTGGAGCCGATCAGAGCGCACCTTCCCGCTGTGTGTGCTGCTGTCCGCAAACAGCCTCCAAACAAAGCAGGGCGCTAAGGCATGAGAAGTTTGCGTCCCAGGAGGGAATCTGCCTGCGAGGGAAGCTGTGCAGCACATCCCTTGTTCCGCTCGCCACTTCCCTGACTCTTAGGCAAAGCCCATCTCAGCTGGCTTGTAGGCGTGCCTCCGTGCTCAGAAGCAGTCCCGTGGCAGGCAGGATACAGCGGGATGTATTCTGGGCACGCAGCATGCTGCTTCCCATGCCCGGGACAAACTGCGAGCCGGTGCCTCGCTTGCGCTTCTATCTGCCGAGACTTGGAGCTGGCCAGCGCGCACCTTCCCGCTGTGTGTGCTGCTGTCCGCAAACAGCCTCCAAACAAAGCAGGGCGCTAAGGCATGAGAAGTTAGCGTCCCAGGAGGGAATCTGCCTGCGAGGGAAGCTGTGCAGCACATCCCTTGTTCCACTCGCCACTTCCCTGACTCTTAGGCAAAGCCCATCTCAGCTTGCTTGTAGGCGTGCCTCCGTGCTCAGAAGCAGTCCCGTGGCAGGCAGGATACAGGGGGATGTATTCTGGGCACGCAGCATGCTGCTTCCCATGCCCGGGACAAACTGCGAGCCGGTGCCTCGCTTGCGCTTCTATCTGCCGAGACTTGGAGCTGGCCAGCGCGCACCTGCCCGCTGTGTGTGCTGCTGTCCGCAAACAGCCTCCAAACAAAGCAGGGCGCTAAGGCATGAGAAGTTAGCGTCCCAGGAGGGAATCTGCCTGCGAGGGAAGCTGTGCAGCACATCCCTTGTTCCACTCGACACTTCCCTGACTCTTAGGCAAAGCCCATCTCAGCTGGCTTGTAGGCGTGCCTCCGTGCTCAGAAGCAGTCCCGTGGCAGGCAGGATACAGGGGGATGTATTCTGGGCACGCAGCATGCTGCTTCCCATGCCCGGGACAAACTGCGAGCAGGTGCCTCACTTGCGCTTCTATCTGCCGAGACTTGGAGCCGATCAGAGCGCACCTTCCCGCTGTGTGTGCTGCTGTCCGCAAACAGCCTCCAAACAAAGCAGGGTGCTAAGGCATGAGAAGTAAGCATCCCAGGAGGGAATCTGCCTGCGAGGGAAGCTGTGCAGCACATCCCTTGTTCCACTCGCCACTTCCCTGACTCTTAGGCAAAGCCCATCTCAGCTGGCTTGTAGGCGTGCCTCCGTGCTCAGAAGCAGTCCCGTGGCAGGCAGGATACAGGGGGATGTATTCTGGGCATGCAGCATGCTGCTTCCCATGCCCGGGACAAACTGCGAGCCGGTGCCTCACTTGCGCTTCTATCTGCCGAGACTTGGAGCTGGCCAGCGCGCACCTTCCCGCTGTGTGTGCTGCTGTCCGCAAACAGCCTCCAAACAAAGCAGGGCGCTAAGGCATGAGAAGTTAGCGTCCCAGGAGGGAATCTGCCTGCGAGGGAAGCTGTGCAGCACATCCCTTGTTCCACTCGCCACTTCCCTGACTCTTAGGCAAAGCCCAGCTCAGCTGGCTTGTAGGCGTGCCTCCGTGCTCAGAAGCAGTCCCGTGGCAGGCAGGATACAGGGGGATGTATTCTGGGCACGCAGCATGCTGCTTCCCATGCCCGGGACAAACTGCGAGCCGGTGCCTCGCTTGCGCTTCTATCTGCCGAGACTTGGAGCTGGCCAGCGCGCACCTGCCCGCTGTGTGTGCTGCTGTCCACAAACAGCCTCCAAACAAAGCAGGGCGCTAAGGCATGAGAAGTTAGCGTCCCAGGAGGGAATCTGCCTGCGAGGGAAGCTGTGCAGCACATCCCTTGTTCCACTCGCCACTTCCCTGACTCTTAGGCAAAGCCCAGCTCAGCTGGCTTGTAGGCGTGCCTCCGTGCTCAGAAGCAGTCCCGTGGCAGGCAGGATACAGGGGGATGTATTCTGAGCACGCAGCATGCTGCTTCCCATGCCCGGGACAAACTGCGAGCCGGTGCCTCGCTTGCGCTTCTATCTGCCGAGACTTGGAGCCGATCAGAGCGCACCTTCCCGCTGTGTGTGCTGCTGTCCGCAAACAGCCTCCAAACAAAGCAGGGCGCTAAGGCATGAGAAGTTAGCGTCCCAGGAGGGAATCTGCCTGCGAGGGAAGCTGTGCAGCACATCCCTTGTTCCGCTCGCCACTTCCCTGACTCTTAGGCAAAGCCCATCTCAGCTGGCTTGTAGGCGTGCCTCCGTGCTCAGAAGCAGTCCCGTGGCAGGCAGGATACAGGGGGATGTATTCTGGGCACGCAGCATGCTGCTTCCCATGCCCGGGACAAACTGCGAGCCGGTGCCTCGCTTGCGCTTCTATCTGCCGAGACTTGGAGCTGGCCAGCGCGCACCTGCCCACTGTGTGTGCTGCTGTCCGCAAACAGCCTCCAAACAAAGCAGGGCGCTAAGGCATGAGAAGTTAGCGTCCCAGGAGGGAATCTGCCTGCGAGGGAAGCTGTGCAGCACATCCCTTGTTCCGCTCGCCACTTCCCTGACTCTTAGGCAAAGCCCATCTCAGCTGGCTTGTAGGCGTGCCTCCGTGCTCAGAAGCAGTCCCGTGGCAGGCAGGATACAGGGGGATGTATTCTGAGCACGCAGCATGCTGCTTCCCATGCCCAGGAATAACTGCGAGTCGGTGCCTCGCTTGCGCTTCTATCTGCCGAGACTTGGAGCCGATCAGAGCGCACCTTGCCGCTGTGTGTGCTGCTGTCCGCAAACAGCCTCCAAACAAAGCAGGGCGCTAAGGCAGGAGAAGTTAGCGTCCCAGGAGGGAATCTGCCTGCGACGGAAGCTGTGCAGCACATCCCTTGTTCCACTCGACACTTCCCTGACTCTTAGGCAAAGCCCATCTCAGCTGGCTTGTAGGCGTGCCTCCGTGCTCAGAAGCAGTCCCGTGGCAGGCAGGATACAGGGGGATGTATTCTGGGCATGCAGCATGCTGCTTCCCATGCCCGGGACAAACTGCGAGCCGGTGCCTCGCTTGCGCTTCTACCTGCCGAGACTTGGAGCCGATCAGAGCGCACCTTCCCGCTGTGTGTGCTGCTGTCCGCAAACAGCCTCCAAACAAAGCAGGGCGCTAAGGCATGAGAAGTTAGCGTCCCAGGAGGGAATCTGCCTGCAAGGGAAGCTGTGCAGCACATCCCTTGTTCCGCTCGACACTTCCCTGACTCTTAGGGAAAGCCCATCTCAGCTGGCTTGTAGGCGTGCCTCCGTGCTCAGAAGCAGTCCCGTGGCAGGCAGGATACAGGGGGATGTATTCTGGGCACGCAGCATGCTGCTTCCCATGCCTGGGACAAACTGCGAGCCGGTGCCTCACTTGCGCTTCTATCTGCCGAGACTTGGAGCCGATCAGAGCGCACCTTCCCGCTGTGTGTGCTGCTGTCCGCAAACAGCCTCCAAACAAAGCAGGGCGCTAAGGCATGAGAAGTTAGCGTCCCAGGAGGGAATCTGCCTGCGAGGGAAGCTGTGCAGCACATCCCTTTTTCCACTCGACACTTCCCTGACTCTTAGGCAAAGCCCATCTCAGCTGGCTTGTAGGCGTGCCTCCGTGCTCAGAAGCAGTCCCGTGGCAGGCAGGATACAGGGGGATGTATTCTGGGCACGCAGCATGCTGCTTCCCATGCCCGGGACAAACTGCGAGCAGGTGCCTCACTTGCGCTTCTATCTGCCGAGACTTGGAGCCGATCAGAGCGCACCTTCCCGCTGTGTGTGCTGCTGTCCGCAAACAGCCTCCAAACAAAGCAGGGTGCTAAGGCATGAGAAGTAAGCATCCCAGGAGGGAATCTGCCTGCGAGGGAAGCTGTGCAGCACATCCCTTGTTCCACTCGCCACTTCCCTGACTCTTAGGCAAAGCCCATCTCAGCTGGCTTGTAGGCGTGCCTCCGTGCTCAGAAGCAGTCCCGTGGCAGGCAGGATACAGCGGGATGTATTCTGGGCATGCAGCATGCTGCTTCCCATGCCCGGGACAAACTGCGAGCCGGTGCCTCACTTGCGCTTCTATCTGCCGAGACTTGGAGCTGGCCAGCGCGCACCTTCCCGCTGTGTGTGCTGCTGTCCGCAAACAGCCTCCAAACAAAGCAGGGCGCTAAGGCATGAGAAGTTAGCGTCCCAGGAGGGAATCTGCCTGCGAGGGAAGCTGTGCAGCACATCCCTTGTTCCACTCGCCACTTCCCTGACTCTTAGGCAAAGCCCAGCTCAGCTGGCTTGTAGGCGTGCCTCCGTGCTCAGAAGCAGTCCCGTGGCAGGCAGGATACAGGGGGATGTATTCTGGGCACGCAGCATGCTGCTTCCCATGCCCGGGACAAACTGCGAGCCGGTGCCTCGCTTGCGCTTCTATCTGCCGAGACTTGGAGCTGGCCAGCGCGCACCTGCCCGCTGTGTGTGCTGCTGTCCACAAACAGCCTCCAAACAAAGCAGGGCGCTAAGGCATGAGAAGTTAGCGTCCCAGGAGGGAATCTGCCTGCGAGGGAAGCTGTGCAGCACATCCCTTGTTCCACTCGCCACTTCCCTGACTCTTAGGCAAAGCCCAGCTCAGCTGGCTTGTAGGCGTGCCTCCGTGCTCAGAAGCAGTCCCGTGGCAGGCAGGATACAGGGGGATGTATTCTGAGCACGCAGCATGCTGCTTCCCATGCCCGGGACAAACTGCGAGCCGGTGCCTCGCTTGCGCTTCTATCTGCCGAGACTTGGAGCCGATCAGAGCGCACCTTCCCGCTGTGTGTGCTGCTGTCCGCAAACAGCCTCCAAACAAAGCAGGGCGCTAAGGCATGAGAAGTTAGCGTCCCAGGAGGGAATCTGCCTGCGAGGGAAGCTGTGCAGCACATCCCTTGTTCCGCTCGCCACTTCCCTGACTCTTAGGCAAAGCCCATCTCAGCTGGCTTGTAGGCGTGCCTCCGTGCTCAGAAGCAGTCCCGTGGCAGGCAGGATACAGGGGGATGTATTCTGGGCACGCAGCATGCTGCTTCCCATGCCCGGGACAAACTGCGAGCCGGTGCCTCGCTTGCGCTTCTATCTGCCGAGACTTGGAGCTGGCCAGCGCGCACCTGCCCACTGTGTGTGCTGCTGTCCGCAAACAGCCTCCAAACAAAGCAGGGCGCTAAGGCATGAGAAGTTAGCGTCCCAGGAGGGAATCTGCCTGCGAGGGAAGCTGTGCAGCACATCCCTTGTTCCACTCACCACTTCCCTGACTCTTAGGCAAAGCCCATCTCAGCTTGCTTGTAGGCGTGCCTCCGTGCTCAGAAGCAGTCCCGTGGCAGGCAGGATACAGGGGGATGTATTCTGAGCACGCAGCATGCTGCTTCCCATGCCCAGGAATAACTGCGAGTCGGTGCCTCGCTTGCGCTTCTATCTGCCGAGACTTGGAGCCGATCAGAGCGCACCTTGCCGCTGTGTGTGCTGCTGTCCGCAAACAGCCTCCAAACAAAGCAGGGCGCTAAGGCAGGAGAAGTTAGCGTCCCAGGAGGGAATCTGCCTGCGACGGAAGCTGTGCAGCACATCCCTTGTTCCCCTCGCCACTTCCCTGACTCTTAGGCAAAGCCCATCTCAGCTGGCTTGTAGGCGTGCCTCCATGCTCAGAAGCAGTCCCGTGGCAGGCAGGATACAGGGGGATGTATTCTGGGCATGCAGCATGCTGCTTCCCATGCCCGGGACAAACTGCGAGCCGGTGCCTCGCTTGCGCTTCTACCTGCCGAGACTTGGAGCCGATCAGAGCGCACCTTCCCGCTGTGTGTGCTGCTGTCCGCAAACAGCCTCCAAACAAAGCAGGGCGCTAAGGCATGAGAAGTTAGCGTCCCAGGAGGGAATCTGCCTGCAAGGGAAGCTGTGCAGCACATCCCTTGTTCCGCTCGACACTTCCCTGACTCTTAGGGAAAGCCCATCTCAGCTGGCTTGTAGGCGTGCCTCCGTGCTCAGAAGCAGTCCCGTGGCAGGCAGGATACAGGGGGATGTATTCTGGGCACGCAGCATGCTGCTTCCCATGCCTGGGACAAACTGCGAGCCGGTGCCTCACTTGCGCTTCTATCTGCCGAGACTTGGAGCCGATCAGAGCGCACCTTCCCGCTGTGTGTGCTGCTGTCCGCAAACAGCCTCCAAACAAAGCAGGGCGCTAAGGCATGAGAAGTTAGCGTCCCAGGAGGGAATCTGCCTGCGAGGGAAGCTGTGCAGCACATCCCTTTTTCCACTCGACACTTCCCTGACTCTTAGGCAAAGCCCATCTCAGCTGGCTTGTAGGCGTGCCTCCGTGCTCAGAAGCAGTCCCGTGGCAGGCAGGATACAGGGGGATGTATTCTGGGCACGCAGCATGCTGCTTCCCATGCCCGGGACAAACTGCGAGCAGGTGCCTCACTTGCGCTTCTATCTGCCGAGACTTGGAGCCGATCAGAGCGCACCTTCCCGCTGTGTGTGCTGCTGTCCGCAAACAGCCTCCAAACAAAGCAGGGTGCTAAGGCATGAGAAGTAAGCATCCCAGGAGGGAATCTGCCTGCGAGGGAAGCTGTGCAGCACATCCCTTGTTCCACTCGCCACTTCCCTGACTCTTAGGCAAAGCCCATCTCAGCTGGCTTGTAGGCGTGCCTCCGTGCTCAGAAGCAGTCCCGTGGCAGGCAGGATACAGCGGGATGTATTCTGGGCATGCAGCATGCTGCTTCCCATGCCCGGGACAAACTGCGAGCCGGTGCCTCACTTGCGCTTCTATCTGCCGAGACTTGGAGCTGGCCAGCGCGCACCTTCCCGCTGTGTGTGCTGCTGTCCGCAAACAGCCTCCAAACAAAGCAGGGCGCTAAGGCATGAGAAGTTAGCGTCCCAGGAGGGAATCTGCCTGCGAGGGAAGCTGTGCAGCACATCCCTTGTTCCACTCGCCACTTCCCTGACTCTTAGGCAAAGCCCAGCTCAGCTGGCTTGTAGGCGTGCCTCCGTGCTCAGAAGCAGTCCCGTGGCAGGCAGGATACAGGGGGATGTATTCTGGGCACGCAGCATGCTGCTTCCCATGCCCGGGACAAACTGCGAGCCGGTGCCTCGCTTGCGCTTCTATCTGCCGAGACTTGGAGCTGGCCAGCGCGCACCTTCCCGCTGTGTGTGCTGCTGTCCGCAAACAGCCTCCAAACAAAGCAGGGCGCTAAGGCATGAGAAGTTAGCGTCCCAGGAGGGAATCTGCCTGCGAGGGAAGCTGTGCAGCACATCCCTTGTTCCACTCGCCACTTCCCTGACTCTTAGGCAAAGCCCAGCTCAGCTGGCTTGTAGGCGTGCCTCCGTGCTCAGAAGCAGTCCCGTGGCAGGCAGGATACAGGGGGATGTATTCTGAGCACGCAGCATGCTGCTTCCCATGCCCGGGACAAACTGCGAGCCGGTGCCTCGCTTGCGCTTCTATCTGCCGAGACTTGGAGCCGATCAGAGCGCACCTTCCCGCTGTGTGTGCTGCTGTCCGCAAACAGCCTCCAAACAAAGCAGGGCGCTAAGGCATGAGAAGTTAGCGTCCCAGGAGGGAATCTGCCTGCGACGGAAGCTGTGCAGCACATCCCTTGTTCCGCTCGCCACTTCCCTGACTCTTAGGCAAAGCCCATCTCAGCTGGCTTGTAGGCGTGCCTCCGTGCTCAGAAGCAGTCCCGTGGCAGGCAGGATACAGGGGGATGTATTCTGGGCACGCAGCATGCTGCTTCCCATGCCCGGGACAAACTGCGAGCCGGTGCCTCGCTTGCGCTTCTATCTGCCGAGACTTGGAGCTGGCCAGCGCGCACCTGCCCACTGTGTGTGCTGCTGTCCGCAAACAGCCTCCAAACAAAGCAGGGCGCTAAGGCATGAGAAGTTAGCGTCCCAGGAGGGAATCTGCCTGCGAGGGAAGCTGTGCAGCACATCCCTTGTTCCACTCACCACTTCCCTGACTCTTAGGCAAAGCCCATCTCAGCTGGCTTGTAGGCGTGCCTCCGTGCTCAGAAGCAGTCCCGTGGCAGGCAGGATACAGGGGGATGTATTCTGGGCATGCAGCATGCTGCTTCCCATGCCCGGGACAAACTGCGAGCCGGTGCCTCGCTTGCGCTTCTACCTGCCGAGACTTGGAGCCGATCAGAGCGCACCTTCCCGCTGTGTGTGCTGCTGTCCGCAAACAGCCTCCAAACAAAGCAGGGCGCTAAGGCATGAGAAGTTAGCGTCCCAGGAGGGAATCTGCCTGCAAGGGAAGCTGTGCAGCACATCCCTTGTTCCGCTCGACACTTCCCTGACTCTTAGGGAAAGCCCATCTCAGCTGGCTTGTAGGCGTGCCTCCGTGCTCAGAAGCAGTCCCGTGGCAGGCAGGATACAGGGGGATGTATTCTGGGCACGCAGCATGCTGCTTCCCATGCCTGGGACAAACTGCGAGCCGGTGCCTCACTTGCGCTTCTATCTGCCGAGACTTGGAGCCGATCAGAGCGCACCTTCCCGCTGTGTGTGCTGCTGTCCGCAAACAGCCTCCAAACAAAGCAGGGCGCTAAGGCATGAGAAGTTAGCGTCCCAGGAGGGAATCTGCCTGCGACGGAAGCTGTGCAGCACATCCCTTGTTCCACTCGACACTTCCCTGACTCTTAGGCAAAGCCCATCTCAGCTGGCTTGTAGGCGTGCCTCCGTGCTCAGAAGCAGTCCCGTGGCAGGCAGGATACAGCGGGATGTATTCTGGGCATGCAGCATGCTGCTTCCCATGCCCGGGACAAACTGCGAGCCGGTGCCTCACTTGCGCTTCTATCTGCCGAGACTTGGAGCTGGCCAGCGCGCACCTTCCCGCTGTGTGTGCTGCTGTCCGCAAACAGCCTCCAAACAAAGCAGGGCGCTAAGGCATGAGAAGTTAGCGTCCCAGGAGGGAATCTGCCTGCGAGGGAAGCTGTGCAGCACATCCCTTGTTCCGCTCGCCACTTCCCTGACTCTTAGGCAAAGCCCATCTCAGCTGGCTTGTAGGCGTGCCTCCGTGCTCAGAAGCAGTCCCGTGGCAGGCAGGATACAGGGGGATGTATTCTGGGCACGCAGCATGCTGCTTCCCATGCCCGGGACAAACTGCGAGCCGGTGCCTCGCTTGCGCTTCTATCTGCCGAGACTTGGAGCTGGCCAGCGCGCACCTGCCCACTGTGTGTGCTGCTGTCCGCAAACAGCCTCCAAACAAAGCAGGGCGCTAAGGCATGAGAAGTTAGCGTCCCAGGAGGGAATCTGCCTGCGAGGGAAGCTGTGCAGCACATCCCTTGTTCCACTCACCACTTCCCTGACTCTTAGGCAAAGCCCATCTCAGCTGGCTTGTAGGCGTGCCTCCGTGCTCAGAAGCAGTCCCATGGCAGGCAGGATACAGGGGGATGTATTCTGAGCACGCAGCATGCTGCTTCCCATGCCCGGGAATAACTGCGAGTCGGTGCCTCGCTTGCGCTTCTATCTGCCGAGACTTGGAGCCGATCAGAGCGCACCTTCCCGCTGTGTGTGCTGCTGTCCGCAAACAGCCTCCAAACAAAGCAGGGCGCTAAGGCATGAGAAGTTAGCGTCCCAGGAGGGAATCTGCCTGCGACGGAAGCTGTGCAGCACATCCCTTGTTCCGCTCGCCACTTCCCTGACTCTTAGGCAAAGCCCATCTCAGCTGGCTTGTAGGCGTGCCTCCGTGCTCAGAAGCAGTCCCGTGGCAGGCAGGATACAGGGGGATGTATTCTGGGCACGCAGCATGCTGCTTCCCATGCCCGGGACAAACTGCGAGCCGGTGCCTCGCTTGCGCTTCTACCTGCCAAGACTTGGAGCCGATCAGAGCGCACCTTCCCGCTGTGTGTGCTGCTGTCCGCAAACAGCCTCCAAACAAAGCAGGGCGCTAAGGCATGAGAAGTTAGCGTCCCAGGAGGGAATCTGCCTGCAAGGGAAGCTGTGCAGCACATCCCTTGTTCCGCTCGACACTTCCCTGACTCTTAGGGAAAGCCCATCTCAGCTGGCTTGTAGGCATGCCTCCGTGCTCAGAAGCAGTCCCGTGGCAGGCAGGATACAGGGGGATGTATTCTGGGCACGCAGCATGCTGCTTCCCATGCCCGGGACAAACTGCGAGCCGGTGCCTCGCTTGCGCTTCTATCTGCCGAGACTTGGAGCCGATCAGAGCGCACCTGCCCGCTGTGTGTGCTGCTGTCCGCAAACAGCCTCCAAACAAAGCAGGGCGCTAAGGCATGAGAAGTTAGCGCCCCAGGAGGGAATCTGCCTGCGAGGGAAGCTGTGCAGCACATCCCTTGTTCCACTCGCCACTTCCCTGACTCTTAGGCAAAGCCCATCTCAGCTGGCTTGTAGGCGTGCCTCCGTGCTCAGAAGCAGTCCCGTGGCAGGCAGGATACAGGGGGATGTATTCTGGGCACGCAGCATGCTGCTTCCCATGCCCGGGACAAACTGCGAGCCGGTGCCTCGCTTGCGCTTCTATCTGCCGAGACTTGGAGCTGGCCAGCGCGCACCTGCCCGCTGTGTGTGCTGCTGTCCGCAAACAGCCTCCAAACAAAGCAGGGCGCTAAGGCATGAGAAGTTAGCGTCCCAGGAGGGAATCTGCCTGCGAGGGAAGCTGTGCAGCACATCCCTTGTTCCGCTCGCCACTTCCCTGACTCTTAGGCAAAGCCCATCTCAGCTGGCTTGTAGGCGTGCCTCCGTGCTCAGAAGCAGTCCCGTGGCAGGCAGGATACAGGGGGATGTATTCTGGGCATGCAGCATGCTGCTTCCCATGCCCGGGACAAACTGCGAGCCGGTGCCTCGCTTGAGCTTTTATCTGCCGAGACTTGGAGCCGATCAGAGCGCACCTTGCCGCTGTGTGTGCTGCTGTCCGCAAACAGCCTCCAAACAAAGCAGGGCGCTAAGGCATGAGAAGTAAGCGCCCCAGGAGGGAATCTGCCTGCGAGGGAAGCTGTGCAGCACATCCCTTGTTCCACTCGCCACTTCCCTGACTCTTAGGCAAAGCCCATCTCAGCTGGCTTGTAGGCGTGCCTCCGTGCTCAGAAGCAGTCCCGTGGCAGGCAGGATACAGGGGGATGTATTCTGGGCACGCAGCATGCTGCTTCCCATGCCCGGGACAAACTGCGAGCCGGTGCCTCGCTTGCGCTTCTATCTGCCGAGACTTGGAGCTGGCCAGCGCGCACCTTCCCGCTGTGTGTGCTGCTGTCCGCAAACAGCCTCCAAACAAAGCAGGGCGCTAAGGCATGAGAAGTTAGCGTCCCAGGAGGGAATCTGCCTGCGAGGGAAGCTGTGCAGCACATCCCTTGTTCCGCTCGCCACTTCCCTGACTCTTAGGCAAAGCCCATCTCAGCTGGCTTGTAGGCGTGCCTCCGTGCTCAGAAGCAGTCCCGTGGCAGGCAGGATACAGGGGGATGTATTCTGGGCACGCAGCATGCTGCTTCCCATGCCCGGGACAAACTGCGAGCCGGTGCCTCGCTTGCGCTTCTATCTGCCGAGACTTGGAGCTGGCCAGCGCGCACCTGCCCACTGTGTGTGCTGCTGTCCGCAAACAGCCTCCAAACAAAGCAGGGCGCTAAGGCATGAGAAGTTAGCGTCCCAGGAGGGAATCTGCCTGCGAGGGAAGCTGTGCAGCACATCCCTTGTTCCACTCACCACTTCCCTGACTCTTAGGCAAAGCCCATCTCAGCTGGCTTGTAGGCGTGCCTCCGTGCTCAGAAGCAGTCCCGTGGCAGGCAGGATACAGGGGGATGTATTCTGAGCACGCAGCATGCTGCTTCCCATGCCCGGGAATAACTGCGAGTCGGTGCCTCGCTTGCGCTTCTATCTGCCGAGACTTGGAGCCGATCAGAGCGCACCTTCCCGCTGTGTGTGCTGCTGTCCGCAAACAGCCTCCAAACAAAGCAGGGCGCTAAGGCATGAGAAGTTAGCGTCCCAGGAGGGAATCTGCCTGCGAGGGAAGCTGTGCAGCACATCCCTTGTTCCGCTCGACACTTCCCTGACTCTTAGGGAAAGCCCATCTCAGCTGGCTTGTAGGCGTGCCTCCGTGCTCAGAAGCAGTCCCGTGGCAGGCAGGATACAGGGGGATGTATTCTGGGCACGCAGCATGCTGCTTCCCATGCCCGGGACAAACTGCGAGCTGGTGCCTCACTTGCGCTTCTATCTGCCGAGACTTGGAGCCGATCAGAGCGCACCTTCCCGCTGTGTGTGCTGCTGTCCGCAAACAGCCTCCAAACAAAGCAGGGCGCTAAGGCATGAGAAGTTAGCGTCCCAGGAGGGAATCTGCCTGCGAGGGAAGCTGTGCAGCACATCCCTTGTTCCACTCGACACTTCCCTGACTCTTAGGCAAAGCCCATCTCAGCTGGCTTGTAGGCGTGCCTCCGTGCTCAGAAGCAGTCCCGTGGCAGGCAGGATACAGGGGGATGTATTCTGGGCACGCAGCATGCTGCTTCCCATGCCTGGGACAAACTGCGAGCCGGTGCCTCGCTTGCGCTTCTATCTGCCGAGACTTGGAGCTGGCCAGCGCGCACCTTGCCGCTGTGTGTGCTGCTGTCCGCAAACAGCCTCCAAACAAAGCAGGGCGCTAAGGCATGAGAAGTTAGCGTCCCAGGAGGGAATCTGCCTGCGAGGGAAGCTGTGCAGCACATCCCTTGTTCCACTCGACACTTCCCTGACTCTTAGGCAAAGCCCATCTCAGCTGGCTTGTAGGCGTGCCTCCGTGCTCAGAAGCAGTCCCGTGGCAGGCAGGATACAGGGGGATGTATTCTGGGCACGCAGCATGCTGCTTCCCATGCCCGGGACAAACTGCGAGCCGGTGCCTCGCTTGCGCTTCTATCTGCCGAGACTTGGAGCTGGCCAGCGCGCACCTTCCCGCTGTGTGTGCTGCTGTCCGCAAAGAGCCTCCAAACAAAGCAGGGCGCTAAGGCATGAGAAGTTAGCGTCCCAGGAGGGAATCTGCCTGCGACGGAAGCTGTGCAGCACATCCCTTGTTCCGCTCGCCACTTCCCTGACTCTTAGGCAAAGCCCAGCTCAGCTGGCTTGTAGGCGTGCCTCCGTGCTCAGAAGCAGTCCCGTGGCAGGCAGGATACAGGGGGATGTATTCTGGGCACGCAGCATGCTGCTTCCCATGCCCGGGACAAACTGCGAACCGGTGCCTCGCTTGAGCTTCTATCTGCCGAGACTTGGAGCCGATCAGAGCGCACCTTGCCGCTGTGTGTGCTGCTGTCCGCAAACAGCCTCCAAACAAAGCAGGGCGCTAAGGCATGAGAAGTTAGCGTCCCAGGAGGGAATCTGCCTGCGACGGAAGCTGTGCAGCACATCCCTTGTTCCGCTCGCCACTTCCCTGACTCTTAGGCAAAGCCCATCTCAGCTGGCTTGTAGGCGTGCCTCCGTGCTCAGAAGCAGTCCCGTGGCAGGCAGGATACAGGGGGATGTATTCTGGGCACGCAGCATGCTGCTTCCCATGCCCGGGACAAACTGCGAGCCGGTGCCTCGCTTGCGCTTCTATCTGCCGAGACTTGGAGCTGGCCAGCGCGCACCTTGCCGCTGTGTGTGCTGCTGTCCGCAAACAGCCTCCAAACAAAGCAGGGCGCTAAGGCATGAGAAGTTAGCGTCCCAGGAGGGAATCTGCCTGCGAGGGAAGCTGTGCAGCACATCCCTTGTTCCACTCGCCACTTCCCTGACTCTTAGGCAAAGCCCAGCTCAGCTGGCTTGTAGGCGTGCCTCCGTGCTCAGAAGCAGTCCCGTGGCAGGCAGGATACAGGGGGATGTATTCTGGGCACGCAGCATGCTGCTTCCCATGCCCGGGACAAACTGCGAGCCGGTGCCTCGCTTGCGCTTCTATCTGCCGAGACTTGGAGCTGGCCAGCGCGCACCTTCCCGCTGTGTGTGCTGCTGTCCGCAAACAGCCTCCAAACAAAGCAGGGCGCTAAGGCATGAGAAGTTAGCGTCCCAGGAGGGAATCTGCCTGCGAGGGAAGCTGTGCAGCACATCCCTTGTTCCACTCGCCACTTCCCTGACTCTTAGGCAAAGCCCAGCTCAGCTGGCTTGTAGGCGTGCCTCCGTGCTCAGAAGCAGTCCCGTGGCAGGCAGGATACAGGGGGATGTATTCTGAGCACGCAGCATGCTGCTTCCCATGCCCGGGACAAACTGCGAGCCGGTGCCTCGCTTGCGCTTCTATCTGCCGAGACTTGGAGCCGATCAGAGCGCACCTTCCCGCTGTGTGTGCTGCTGTCCGCAAACAGCCTCCAAACAAAGCAGGGCGCTAAGGCATGAGAAGTTAGCGTCCCAGGAGGGAATCTGCCTGCGACGGAAGCTGTGCAGCACATCCCTTGTTCCGCTCGCCACTTCCCTGACTCTTAGGCAAAGCCCATCTCAGCTGGCTTGTAGGCGTGCCTCCGTGCTCAGAAGCAGTCCCGTGGCAGGCAGGATACAGGGGGATGTATTCTGGGCACGCAGCATGCTGCTTCCCATGCCCGGGACAAACTGCGAGCCGGTGCCTCGCTTGCGCTTCTATCTGCCGAGACTTGGAGCTGGCCAGCGCGCACCTGCCCACTGTGTGTGCTGCTGTCCGCAAACAGCCTCCAAACAAAGCAGGGCGCTAAGGCATGAGAAGTTAGCGTCCCAGGAGGGAATCTGCCTGTGAGGGAAGCTGTGCAGCACATCCCTTGTTCCACTCACCACTTCCCTGACTCTTAGGCAAAGCCCATCTCAGCTGGCTTGTAGGCGTGCCTCCGTGCTCAGAAGCAGTCCCGTGGCAGGCAGGATACAGGGGGATGTATTCTGGGCATGCAGCATGCTGCTTCCCATGCCCGGGACAAACTGCGAGCCGGTGCCTCGCTTGCGCTTCTACCTGCCGAGACTTGGAGCCGATCAGAGCGCACCTTCCCGCTGTGTGTGCTGCTGTCCGCAAACAGCCTCCAAACAAAGCAGGGCGCTAAGGCATGAGAAGTTAGCGTCCCAGGAGGGAATCTGCCTGCAAGGGAAGCTGTGCAGCACATCCCTTGTTCCGCTCGACACTTCCCTGACTCTTAGGGAAAGCCCATCTCAGCTGGCTTGTAGGCGTGCCTCCGTGCTCAGAAGCAGTCCCGTGGCAGGCAGGATACAGGGGGATGTATTCTGGGCACGCAGCATGCTGCTTCCCATGCCTGGGACAAACTGCGAGCCGGTGCCTCACTTGCGCTTCTATCTGCCGAGACTTGGAGCCGATCAGAGCGCACCTTCCCGCAGTGTGTGCTGCTGTCCGCAAACAGCCTCCAAACAAAGCAGGGCGCTAAGGCATGAGAAGTTAGCGTCCCAGGAGGGAATCTGCCTGCGACGGAAGCTGTGCAGCACATCCCTTGTTCCACTCGACACTTCCCTGACTCTTAGGCAAAGCCCATCTCAGCTGGCTTGTAGGCGTGCCTCCGTGCTCAGAAGCAGTCCCGTGGCAGGCAGGATACAGGGGGATGTATTCTGGGCACGCAGCATGCTGCTTCCCATGCCCGGGACAAACTGCGAGCCGGTGCCTCGCTTGCGCTTCTACCTGCCGAGACTTGGAGCCGATCAGAGCGCACCTTCCCGCTGTGTGTGCTGCTGTCCGCAAACAGCCTCCAAACAAAGCAGGGTGCTAAGGCATGAGAAGTAAGCATCCCAGGAGGGAATCTGCCTGCGAGGGAAGCTGTGCAGCACATCCCTTGTTCCACTCGCCACTTCCCTGACTCTTAGGCAAAGCCCATCTCAGCTGGCTTGTAGGCGTGCCTCCGTGCTCAGAAGCAGTCCCGTGGCAGGCAGGATACAGCGGGATGTATTCTGGGCATGCAGCATGCTGCTTCCCATGCCCGGGACAAACTGCGAGCCGGTGCCTCACTTGCGCTTCTATCTGCCGAGACTTGGAGCTGGCCAGCGCGCACCTTCCCGCTGTGTGTGCTGCTGTCCGCAAACAGCCTCCAAACAAAGCAGGGCGCTAAGGCATGAGAAGTTAGCGTCCCAGGAGGGAATCTGCCTGCGAGGGAAGCTGTGCAGCACATCCCTTGTTCCGCTCGCCACTTCCCTGACTCTTAGGCAAAGCCCATCTCAGCTGGCTTGTAGGCGTGCCTCCGTGCTCAGAAGCAGTCCCGTGGCAGGCAGGATACAGGGGGATGTATTCTGGGCACGCAGCATGCTGCTTCCCATGCCCGGGACAAACTGCGAGCCGGTGCCTCGCTTGCGCTTCTATCTGCCGAGACTTGGAGCTGGCCAGCGCGCACCTGCCCACTGTGTGTGCTGCTGTCCGCAAACAGCCTCCAAACAAAGCAGGGCGCTAAGGCATGAGAAGTTAGCGTCCCAGGAGGGAATCTGCCTGCGAGGGAAGCTGTGCAGCACATCCCTTGTTCCACTCACCACTTCCCTGACTCTTAGGCAAAGCCCATCTCAGCTGGCTTGTAGGCGTGCCTCCGTGCTCAGAAGCAGTCCCGTGGCAGGCAGGATACAGGGGGATGTATTCTGGGCATGCAGCATGCTGCTTCCCATGCCCGGGACAAACTGCGAGCCGGTGCCTCGCTTGCGCTTCTACCTGCCAAGACTTGGAGCCGATCAGAGCGCACCTTCCCGCTGTGTGTGCTGCTGTCCGCAACAGCCTCCAAACAAAGCAGGGCGCTAAGGCATGAGAAGTTAGCGTCCCAGGAGGGAATCTGCCTGCAAGGGAAGCTGTGCAGCACATCCCTTGTTCCGCTCGACACTTCCCTGACTCTTAGGGAAAGCCCATCTCAGCTGGCTTGTAGGCATGCCTCCGTGCTCAGAAGCAGTCCCGTGGCAGGCAGGATACAGGGGGATGTATTCTGGGCACGCAGCATGCTGCTTCCCATGCCTGGGACAAACTGCGAGCCGGTGCCTCACTTGCGCTTCTATCTGCCGAGACTTGGAGCCGATCAGAGCGCACCTTCCCGCTGTGTGTGCTGCTGTCCGCAAACAGCCTCCAAACAAAGCAGGGCGCTAAGGCATGAGAAGTTAGCGTCCCAGGAGGGAATCTGCCTGCGAGGGAAGCTGTGCAGCACATCCCTTGTTCCACTCGACACTTCCCTGACTCTTAGGCAAAGCCCATCTCAGCTGGCTTGTAGGCGTGCCTCCGTGCTCAGAAGCAGTCCCGTGGCAGGCAGGATACAGGGGGATGTATTCTGGGCACGCAGCATGCTGCTTCCCATGCCCGGGACAAACTGCGAGCCGGTGCCTCGCTTGCGCTTCTATCTGCCGAGACTTGGAGCCGATCAGAGCGCACCTTCCCGCTGTGTGTGCTGCTGTCCGCAAACAGCCTCCAAACAAAGCAGGGCGCTAAGGCATGAGAAGTTAGCGTCCCAGGAGGGAATCTGCCTGCGAGGGAAGCTGTGCAGCACATCCCTTGTTCCACTCACCACTTCCCTGACTCTTAGGCAAAGCCCATCTCAGCTGGCTTGTAGGCGTGCCTCCGTGCTCAGAAGCAGTCCCGTGGCAGGCAGGATACAGGGGGATGTATTCTGGGCATGCAGCATGCTGCTTCCCATGCCCGGGACAAACTGCGAGCCGGTGCCTCGCTTGCGCTTCTATCTGCCGAGACTTGGAGCCGATCAGAGCGCACCTTCCCGCTGTGTGTGCTGCTGTCCGCAAACAGCCTCCAAACAAAGCAGGGCGCTAAGGCATGAGAAGTTAGCGTCCCAGGAGGGAATCTGCCTGCGACGGAAGCTGTGCAGCACATCCCTTGTTCCACTCGACACTTCCCTGACTCTTAGGCAAAGCCCATCTCAGCTGGCTTGTAGGCGTGCCTCCGTGCTCAGAAGCAGTCCCGTGGCAGGCAGGATACAGGGGGATGTATTCTGGGCATGCAGCATGCTGCTTCCCATGCCCGGGACAAACTGCGAGCCGGTGCCTCGCTTGCGCTTCTACCTGCCGAGACTTGGAGCCGATCAGAGCGCACCTTCCCGCTGTGTGTGCTGCTGTCCGCAAACAGCCTCCAAACAAAGCAGGGCGCTAAGGCATGAGAAGTTAGCGTCCCAGGAGGGAATCTGCCTGCGAGGGAAGCTGTGCAGCACATCCCTTGTTCCACTCGACACTTCCCTGACTCTTAGGCAAAGCCCATCTCAGCTGGCTTGTAGGCGTGCCTCCGTGCTCAGAAGCAGTCCCGTGGCAGGCAGGATACAGGGGGATGTATTCTGGGCACGCAGCATGCTGCTTCCCATGCCTGGGACAAACTGCGAGCCAGTGCCTCGCTTGCGCTTCTATCTGCCGAGACTTGGAGCTGGCCAGCGCGCACCTTGCCGCTGTGTGTGCTGCTGTCCGCAAACAGCCTCCAAACAAAGCAGGGCGCTAAGGCATGAGAAGTTAGCGTCCCAGGAGGGAATCTGCCTGCGAGGGAAGCTGTGCAGCACATCCCTTGTTCCACTCGACACTTCCCTGACTCTTAGGCAAAGCCCATCTCAGCTGGCTTGTAGGCGTGCCTCCGTGCTCAGAAGCAGTCCCGTGGCAGGCAGGATACAGGGGGATGTATTCTGGGCACGCAGCATGCTGCTTCCCATGCCCGGGACAAACTGCGAGCCGGTGCCTCGCTTGCGCTTCTATCTGCCGAGACTTGGAGCTGGCCAGCGCGCACCTTGCCGCTGTGTGTGCTGCTGTCCGCAAACAGCCTCCAAACAAAGCAGGGCGCTAAGGCATGAGAAGTTAGCGTCCCAGGAGGGAATCTGCCTGCGACGGAAGCTGTGCAGCACATCCCTTGTTCCGCTCGCCACTTCCCTGACTCTTAGGCAAAGCCCAGCTCAGCTGGCTTGTAGGCGTGCCTCCGTGCTCAGAAGCAGTCCCGTGGCAGGCAGGATACAGGGGGATGTATTCTGGGCACGCAGCATGCTGCTTCCCATGCCCGGGACAAACTGCGAACCGGTGCCTCGCTTGAGCTTCTATCTGCCGAGACTTGGAGCCGATCAGAGCGCACCTTGCCGCTGTGTGTGCTGCTGTCCGCAAACAGCCTCCAAACAAAGCAGGGCGCTAAGGCATGAGAAGTTAGCGTCCCAGGAGGGAATCTGCCTGCGACGGAAGCTGTGCAGCACATCCCTTGTTCCGCTCGCCACTTCCCTGACTCTTAGGCAAAGCCCATCTCAGCTGGCTTGTAGGCGTGCCTCCGTGCTCAGAAGCAGTCCCGTGGCAGGCAGGATACAGGGGGATGTATTCTGGGCACGCAGCATGCTGCTTCCCATGCCCGGGACAAACTGCGAGCCGGTGCCTCGCTTGCGCTTCTATCTGCCGAGACTTGGAGCCGATCAGAGCGCACCTTCCCGCTGTGTGTGCTGCTGTCCGCAAACAGCCTCCAAACAAAGCAGGGCACTAAGGCATGAGAAGTTAGCGTCCCAGGAGGGAATCTGCCTGCGAGGGAAGCTGTGCAGCACATCCCTTGTTCCACTCGACACTTCCCTGACTCTTAGGCAAAGCCCATCTCAGCTGGCTTGTAGGCGTGCCTCCGTGCTCAGAAGCAGTCCCGTGGCAGGCAGGATACAGCGGGATGTATTCTGGGCACGCAGCATGCTGCTTCCCATGCCCGGGACAAACTGCAAGCCGGTGCCTCGCTTGCGCTTCTATCTGCCGAGACTTGGAGCTGGCCAGCGCGCACCTTGCCGCTGTGTGTGCTGCTGTCCGCAAACAGCCTCCAAACAAAGCAGGGCGCTAAGGCATGAGAAGTTAGCGTCCCAGGAGGGAATCTGCCTGCGAGGGAAGCTGTGCAGCACATCCCTTGTTCCACTCGCCACTTCCCTGACTCTTAGGCAAAGCCCAGCTCAGCTGGCTTGTAGGCGTGCCTCCGTGCTCAGAAGCAGTCCCGTGGCAGGCAGGATACAGGGGGATGTATTCTGGGCACGCAGCATGCTGCTTCCCATGCCCGGGACAAACTGCGAGCCGGTGCCTCGCTTGCGCTTCTATCTGCCGAGACTTGGAGCTGGCCAGCGCGCACCTTCCCGCTGTGTGTGCTGCTGTCCGCAAACAGCCTCCAAACAAAGCAGGGCGCTAAGGCATGAGAAGTTAGCGTCCCAGGAGGGAATCTGCCTGCGAGGGAAGCTGTGCAGCACATCCCTTGTTCCACTCGCCACTTCCCTGACTCTTAGGCAAAGCCCAGCTCAGCTGGCTTGTAGGCGTGCCTCCGTGCTCAGAAGCAGTCCCGTGGCAGGCAGGATACAGGGGGATGTATTCTGAGCACGCAGCATGCTGCTTCCCATGCCCGGGACAAACTGCGAGCCGGTGCCTCGCTTGCGCTTCTATCTGCCGAGACTTGGAGCCGATCAGAGCGCACCTTCCCGCTGTGTGTGCTGCTGTCCGCAAACAGCCTCCAAACAAAGCAGGGCGCTAAGGCATGAGAAGTTAGCGTCCCAGGAGGGAATCTGCCTGCGACGGAAGCTGTGCAGCACATCCCTTGTTCCGCTCGCCACTTCCCTGACTCTTAGGCAAAGCCCATCTCAGCTGGCTTGTAGGCGTGCCTCCGTGCTCAGAAGCAGTCCCGTGGCAGGCAGGATACAGGGGGATGTATTCTGGGCACGCAGCATGCTGCTTCCCATGCCCGGGACAAACTGCGAGCCGGTGCCTCGCTTGCGCTTCTATCTGCCGAGACTTGGAGCTGGCCAGCGCGCACCTGCCCACTGTGTGTGCTGCTGTCCGCAAACAGCCTCCAAACAAAGCAGGGCGCTAAGGCATGAGAAGTTAGCGTCCCAGGAGGGAATCTGCCTGTGAGGGAAGCTGTGCAGCACATCCCTTGTTCCACTCACCACTTCCCTGACTCTTAGGCAAAGCCCATCTCAGCTGGCTTGTAGGCGTGCCTCCGTGCTCAGAAGCAGTCCCGTGGCAGGCAGGATACAGGGGGATGTATTCTGGGCATGCAGCATGCTGCTTCCCATGCCCGGGACAAACTGCGAGCCGGTGCCTCGCTTGCGCTTCTACCTGCCGAGACTTGGAGCCGATCAGAGCGCACCTTCCCGCTGTGTGTGCTGCTGTCCGCAAACAGCCTCCAAACAAAGCAGGGTGCTAAGGCATGAGAAGTAAGCATCCCAGGAGGGAATCTGCCTGCGAGGGAAGCTGTGCAGCACATCCCTTGTTCCACTCGCCACTTCCCTGACTCTTAGGCAAAGCCCATCTCAGCTGGCTTGTAGGCGTGCCTCCGTGCTCAGAAGCAGTCCCGTGGCAGGCAGGATACAGCGGGATGTATTCTGGGCATGCAGCATGCTGCTTCCCATGCCCGGGACAAACTGCGAGCCGGTGCCTCACTTGCGCTTCTATCTGCCGAGACTTGGAGCTGGCCAGCGCGCACCTTCCCGCTGTGTGTGCTGCTGTCCGCAAACAGCCTCCAAACAAAGCAGGGCGCTAAGGCATGAGAAGTTAGCGTCCCAGGAGGGAATCTGCCTGCGAGGGAAGCTGTGCAGCACATCCCTTGTTCCGCTCGCCACTTCCCTGACTCTTAGGCAAAGCCCATCTCAGCTGGCTTGTAGGCGTGCCTCCGTGCTCAGAAGCAGTCCCGTGGCAGGCAGGATACAGGGGGATGTATTCTGGGCACGCAGCATGCTGCTTCCCATGCCCGGGACAAACTGCGAGCCGGTGCCTCGCTTGCGCTTCTATCTGCCGAGACTTGGAGCTGGCCAGCGCGCACCTGCCCACTGTGTGTGCTGCTGTCCGCAAACAGCCTCCAAACAAAGCAGGGCGCTAAGGCATGAGAAGTTAGCGTCCCAGGAGGGAATCTGCCTGCGAGGGAAGCTGTGCAGCACATCCCTTGTTCCACTCACCACTTCCCTGACTCTTAGGCAAAGCCCATCTCAGCTGGCTTGTAGGCGTGCCTCCGTGCTCAGAAGCAGTCCCGTGGCAGGCAGGATACAGGGGGATGTATTCTGGGCATGCAGCATGCTGCTTCCCATGCCCGGGACAAACTGCGAGCCGGTGCCTCGCTTGCGCTTCTACCTGCCAAGACTTGGAGCCGATCAGAGCGCACCTTCCCGCTGTGTGTGCTGCTGTCCGCAACAGCCTCCAAACAAAGCAGGGCGCTAAGGCATGAGAAGTTAGCGTCCCAGGAGGGAATCTGCCTGCAAGGGAAGCTGTGCAGCACATCCCTTGTTCCGCTCGACACTTCCCTGACTCTTAGGGAAAGCCCATCTCAGCTGGCTTGTAGGCATGCCTCCGTGCTCAGAAGCAGTCCCGTGGCAGGCAGGATACAGGGGGATGTATTCTGGGCACGCAGCATGCTGCTTCCCATGCCTGGGACAAACTGCGAGCCGGTGCCTCACTTGCGCTTCTATCTGCCGAGACTTGGAGCCGATCAGAGCGCACCTTCCCGCTGTGTGTGCTGCTGTCCGCAAACAGCCTCCAAACAAAGCAGGGTGCTAAGGCATGAGAAGTTAGCGTCCCAGGAGGGAATCTGCCTGCGAGGGAAGCTGTGCAGCACATCCCTTGTTCCACTCGACACTTCCCTGACTCTTAGGCAAAGCCCATCTCAGCTGGCTTGTAGGCGTGCCTCCGTGCTCAGAAGCAGTCCCGTGGCAGGCAGGATACAGGGGGATGTATTCTGGGCACGCAGCATGCTGCTTCCCATGCCCGGGACAAACTGCGAGCCGGTGCCTCGCTTGCGCTTCTATCTGCCGAGACTTGGAGCCGATCAGAGCGCACCTTCCCGCTGTGTGTGCTGCTGTCCGCAAACAGCCTCCAAACAAAGCAGGGCGCTAAGGCATGAGAAGTTAGCGTCCCAGGAGGGAATCTGCCTGCGACGGAAGCTGTGCAGCACATCCCTTGTTCCACTCGACACTTCCCTGACTCTTAGGCAAAGCCCATCTCAGCTGGCTTGTAGGCGTGCCTCCGTGCTCAGAAGCAGTCCCGTGGCAGGCAGGATACAGGGGGATGTATTCTGGGCATGCAGCATGCTGCTTCCCATGCCCGGGACAAACTGCGAGCCGGTGCCTCGCTTGCGCTTCTACCTGCCGAGACTTGGAGCCGATCAGAGCGCACCTTCCCGCTGTGTGTGCTGCTGTCCGCAAACAGCCTCCAAACAAAGCAGGGCGCTAAGGCATGAGAAGTTAGCGTCCCAGGAGGGAATCTGCCTGCAAGGGAAGCTGTGCAGCACATCCCTTGTTCCGCTCGACACTTCCCTGACTCTTAGGGAAAGCCCATCTCAGCTGGCTTGTAGGCATGCCTCCGTGCTCAGAAGCAGTCCCGTGGCAGGCAGGATACAGGGGGATGTATTCTGGGCACGCAGCATGCTGCTTCCCATGCCTGGGACAAACTGCGAGCCGGTGCCTCGCTTGCGCTTCTATCTGCCGAGACTTGGAGCCGATCAGAGCGCACCTTCCCGCTGTGTGTGCTGCTGTCCGCAAACAGCCTCCAAACAAAGCAGGGCGCTAAGGCAGGAGAAGTTAGCGTCCCAGGAGGGAATCTGCCTGCGAGGGAAGCTGTGCAGCACATCCCTTGTTCCACTCGACACTTCCCTGACTCTTAGGCAAAGCCCATCTCAGCTGGCTTGTAGGCGTGCCTCCGTGCTCAGAAGCAGTCCCGTGGCAGGCAGGATACAGGGGGATGTATTCTGGGCACGCAGCATGCTGCTTCCCATGCCCGGGACAAACTGCGAGCCGGTGCCTCGCTTGCGCTTCTATCTGCCGAGACTTGGAGCCGATCAGAGCGCACCTGCCCGCTGTGTGTGCTGCTGTCCGCAAACAGCCTCCAAACAAAGCAGGGCGCTAAGGCATGAGAAGTTAGCGTCCCAGGAGGGAATCTGCCTGCGAGGGAAGCTGTGCAGCACATCCCTTGTTCCACTCGCCACTTCCCTGACTCTTAGGCAAAGCCCATCTCAGCTGGCTTGTAGGCGTGCCTCCGTGCTCAGAAGCAGTCCCGTGGCAGGCAGGATACAGGGGGATGTATTCTGGGCACGCAGCATGCTGCTTCCCATGCCCGGGACAAACTGCGAGCCGGTGCCTCGCTTGCGCTTCTATCTGCCGAGACTTGGAGCTGGCCAGCGCGCACCTGCCCGCTGTGTGTGCTGCTGTCCGCAAAGAGCCTCCAAACAAAGCAGGGCGCTAAGGCATGAGAAGTTAGCGTCCCAGGAGGGAATCTGCCTGCGAGGGAAGCTGTGCAGCACATCCCTTGTTCCGCTCGCCACTTCCCTGACTCTTAGGCAAAGCCCATCTCAGCTGGCTTGTAGGCGTGCCTCCGTGCTCAGAAGCAGTCCCGTGGCAGGCAGGATACAGGGGGATGTATTCTGGGCATGCAGCATGCTGCTTCCCATGCCCGGGACAAACTGCGAGCCGGTGCCTCGCTTGAGCTTTTATCTGCCGAGACTTGGAGCCGATCAGAGCGCACCTTGCCGCTGTGTGTGCTGCTGTCCGCAAACAGCCTCCAAACAAAGCAGGGCGCTAAGGCATGAGAAGTAAGCGCCCCAGGAGGGAATCTGCCTGCGAGGGAAGCTGTGCAGCACATCCCTTGTTCCACTCGCCACTTCCCTGACTCTTAGGCAAAGCCCAGCTCAGCTGGCTTGTAGGCGTGCCTCCGTGCTCAGAAGCAGTCCCGTGGCAGGCAGGATACAGGGGGATGTATTCTGGGCACGCAGCATGCTGCTTCCCATGCCCGGGACAAACTGCGAGCCGGTGCCTCGCTTGCGCTTCTATCTGCCGAGACTTGGAGCTGGCCAGCGCGCACCTTCCCGCTGTGTGTGCTGCTGTCCGCAAACAGCCTCCAAACAAAGCAGGGCGCTAAGGCATGAGAAGTTAGCGTCCCAGGAGGGAATCTGCCTGCGAGGGAAGCTGTGCAGCACATCCCTTGTTCCGCTCGCCACTTCCCTGACTCTTAGGCAAAGCCCATCTCAGCTGGCTTGTAGGCGTGCCTCCGTGCTCAGAAGCAGTCCCGTGGCAGGCAGGATACAGGGGGATGTATTCTGGGCACGCAGCATGCTGCTTCCCATGCCCGGGACAAACTGCGAGCCGGTGCCTCGCTTGCGCTTCTATCTGCCGAGACTTGGAGCTGGCCAGCGCGCACCTGCCCACTGTGTGTGCTGCTGTCCGCAAACAGCCTCCAAACAAAGCAGGGCGCTAAGGCATGAGAAGTTAGCGTCCCAGGAGGGAATCTGCCTGCGAGGGAAGCTGTGCAGCACATCCCTTGTTCCACTCACCACTTCCCTGACTCTTAGGCAAAGCCCATCTCAGCTGGCTTGTAGGCGTGCCTCCGTGCTCAGAAGCAGTCCCGTGGCAGGCAGGATACAGGGGGATGTATTCTGAGCACGCAGCATGCTGCTTCCCATGCCCGGGAATAACTGCGAGTCGGTGCCTCGCTTGCGCTTCTATCTGCCGAGACTTGGAGCCGATCAGAGCGCACCTTCCCGCTGTGTGTGCTGCTGTCCGCAAACAGCCTCCAAACAAAGCAGGGCGCTAAGGCATGAGAAGTTAGCGTCCCAGGAGGGAATCTGCCTGCGAGGGAAGCTGTGCAGCACATCCCTTGTTCCGCTCGACACTTCCCTGACTCTTAGGCAAAGCCCATCTCAGCTGGCTTGTAGGCGTGCCTCCGTGCTCAGAAGCAGTCCCGTGGCAGGCAGGATACAGGGGGATGTATTCTGGGCACGCAGCATGCTGCTTCCCATGCCCGGGACAAACTGCGAGCCGGTGCCTCACTTGCGCTTCTATCTGCCGAGACTTGGAGCCGATCAGAGCGCACCTTCCCGCTGTGTGTGCTGCTGTCCGCAAACAGCCTCCAAACAAAGCAGGGCGCTAAGGCATGAGAAGTTAGCGTCCCAGGAGGGAATCTGCCTGCGAGGGAAGCTGTGCAGCACATCCCTTGTTCCACTCGACACTTCCCTGACTCTTAGGCAAAGCCCATCTCAGCTGGCTTGTAGGCGTGCCTCCGTGCTCAGAAGCAGTCCCGTGGCAGGCAGGATACAGGGGGATGTATTCTGGGCACGCAGCATGCTGCTTCCCATGCCTGGGACAAACTGCGAGCCGGTGCCTCGCTTGCGCTTCTATCTGCCGAGACTTGGAGCTGGCCAGCGCGCACCTTGCCGCTGTGTGTGCTGCTGTCCGCAAACAGCCTCCAAACAAAGCAGGGCGCTAAGGCATGAGAAGTTAGCGTCCCAGGAGGGAATCTACCTGCGAGGGAAGCTGTGCAGCACATCCCTTGTTCCACTCGACACTTCCCTGACTCTTAGGCAAAGCCCATCTCAGCTGGCTTGTAGGCGTGCCTCCGTGCTCAGAAGCAGTCCCGTGGCAGGCAGGATACAGGGGGATGTATTCTGGGCACGCAGCATGCTGCTTCCCATGCCCGGGACAAACTGCGAGCCGGTGCCTCGCTTGCGCTTCTATCTGCCGAGACTTGGAGCTGGCCAGCGCGCACCTTCCCGCTGTGTGTGCTGCTGTCCGCAAAGAGCCTCCAAACAAAGCAGGGCGCTAAGGCATGAGAAGTTAGCGTCCCAGGAGGGAATCTGCCTGCGACGGAAGCTGTGCAGCACATCCCTTGTTCCGCTCGCCACTTCCCTGACTCTTAGGCAAAGCCCAGCTCAGCTGGCTTGTAGGCGTGCCTCCGTGCTCAGAAGCAGTCCCGTGGCAGGCAGGATACAGGGGGATGTATTCTGGGCACGCAGCATGCTGCTTCCCATGCCCGGGACAAACTGCGAACCGGTGCCTCGCTTGAGCTTCTATCTGCCGAGACTTGGAGCCGATCAGAGCGCACCTTGCCGCTGTGTGTGCTGCTGTCCGCAAACAGCCTCCAAACAAAGCAGGGCGCTAAGGCATGAGAAGTTAGCGTCCCAGGAGGGAATCTGCCTGCGACGGAAGCTGTGCAGCACATCCCTTGTTCCGCTCGCCACTTCCCTGACTCTTAGGCAAAGCCCATCTCAGCTGGCTTGTAGGCGTGCCTCCGTGCTCAGAAGCAGTCCCGTGGCAGGCAGGATACAGGGGGATGTATTCTGGGCACGCAGCATGTTGCTTCCCATGCCCGGGACAAACTGCGAGCCGGTGCCTCGCTTGCGCTTCTATCTGCCGAGACTTGGAGCCGATCAGAGCGCACCTTCCCGCTGTGTGTGCTGCTGTCCGCAAACAGCCTCCAAACAAAGCAGGGCACTAAGGCATGAGAAGTTAGCGTCCCAGGAGGGAATCTGCCTGCGAGGGAAGCTGTGCAGCACATCCCTTGTTCCACTCGACACTTCCCTGACTCTTAGGCAAAGCCCATCTCAGCTGGCTTGTAGGCGTGCCTCCGTGCTCAGAAGCAGTCCCGTGGCAGGCAGGATACAGCGGGATGTATTCTGGGCACGCAGCATGCTGCTTCCCATGCCCGGGACAAACTGCAAGCCGGTGCCTCGCTTGCGCTTCTATCTGCCGAGACTTGGAGCTGGCCAGCGCGCACCTTGCCGCTGTGTGTGCTGCTGTCCGCAAACAGCCTCCAAACAAAGCAGGGCGCTAAGGCATGAGAAGTTAGCGTCCCAGGAGGGAATCTGCCTGCGACGGAAGCTGTGCAGCACATCCCTTGTTCCACTCGCCACTTCCCTGACTCTTAGGCAAAGCCCATCTCAGCTTGCTTGTAGGCGTGCCTCCGTGCTCAGAAGCAGTCCCGTGGCAGGCAGGATACAGGGGGATGTGTTCTGGGCACGCACCATGCTGCTTCCCATGCCCGGGACAAACTGCGAGCCGGTGCCTCGCTTGCGCTTCTATCTGCCGAGACTTGGAGCTGGCCAGCGCGCACCTGCCCGCTGTGTGTGCTGCTGTCCGCAAACAGCCTCCAAACAAAGCAGGGCGCTAAGGCATGAGAAGTTAGCGTCCCAGGAGGGAATCTGCCTGCGAGGGAAGCTGTGCAGCACATCCCTTGTTCCGCTCGCCACTTCCCTGACTCTTAGGCAAAGCCCATCTCAGCTGGCTTGTAGGCGTGCCTCCGTGCTCAGAAGCAGTCCCGTGGCAGGCAGGATACAGGGGGATGTATTCTGGGCACGCAGCATGCTGCTTCCCATGCCCGGGACAAACTGCGAGCCGGTGCCTCGCTTGCGCTTCTATCTGCCGAGACTTGGAGCTGGCCAGCGCGCACCTTCCCGCTGTGTGTGCTGCTGTCCGCAAACAGCCTCCAAACAAAGCAGGGCGCTAAGGCATGAGAAGTTAGCGTCCCAGGAGGGAATCTGCCTGCGAGGGAAGCTGTGCAGCACATCCCTTGTTCCGCTCGCCACTTCCCTGACTCTTAGGCAAAGCCCATCTCAGCTGGCTTGTAGGCGTGCCTCCGTGCTCAGAAGCAGTCCCGTGGCAGGCAGGATACAGGGGGATGTATTCTGGGCATGCAGCATGCTGCTTCCCATGCCCGGGACAAACTGCGAGCCGGTGCCTCGCTTGCGCTTCTATCTGCCGAGACTTGGAGCCGATCAGAGCGCACCTTCCCGCTGTGTGTGCTGCTGTCCGCAAACAGCCTCCAAACAAAGCAGGGCGCTAAGGCATGAGAAGTTAGCGTCCCAGGAGGGAATCTGCCTGCGAGGGAAGCTGTGCAGCACATCCCTTGTTCCGCTCGCCACTTCCCTGACTCTTAGGCAAAGCCCATCTCAGCTGGCTTGTAGGCGTGCCTCCGTGCTCAGAAGCAGTCCCGTGGCAGGCAGGATACAGGGGGATGTATTCTGGGCACGCAGCATGCTGCTTCCCATGCCCGGGACAAACTGCGAGCCGGTGCCTCGCTTGCGCTTCTATCTGCCGAGACTTGGAGCTGGCCAGCGCGCACCTGCCCGCTGTGTGTGCTGCTGTCCGCAAACAGCCTCCAAACAAAGCAGGGCGCTAAGGCATGAGAAGTTAGCGTCCCAGGAGGGAATCTGCCTGCGAGGGAAGCTGTGCAGCACATCCCTTGTTCCACTCGACACTTCCCTGACTCTTAGGCAAAGCCCAGCTCAGCTGGCTTGTAGGCGTGCCTCCGTGCTCAGAAGCAGTCCCGTGGCAGGCAGGATACAGGGGGATGTATTCTGGGCACGCAGCATGCTGCTTCCCATGCCCGGGACAAACTGCGAGCCGGTGCCTCGCTTGCGCTTCTATCTGCCGAGACTTGGAGCTGGCCAGCGCGCACCTTCCCGCTGTGTGTGCTGCTGTCCGCAAACAGCCTCCAAACAAAGCAGGGCGCTAAGGCATGAGAAGTTAGCGTCCCAGGAGGGAATCTGCCTGCGAGGGAAGCTGTGCAGCACATCCCTTGTTCCACTCGCCACTTCCCTGACTCTTAGGCAAAGCCCAGCGCAGCTGGCTTGTAGGCGTGCCTCCGTGCTCAGAAGCAGTCCCGTGGCAGGCAGGATACAGGGGGATGTATTCTGGGCACGCAGCATGCTGCTTCCCATGCCCGGGACAAACTGCGAGCCGGTGCCTCGCTTGCGCTTCTATCTGCCGAGACTTGGAGCCGATCAGAGCGC
The DNA here is from genome assembly GCF_028389875.1 of Rhea pennata. Taxonomy (NCBI): domain Eukaryota; kingdom Metazoa; phylum Chordata; class Aves; order Rheiformes; family Rheidae; genus Rhea; species Rhea pennata. The sequence goes on along the minus strand of NW_026907604.1, from coordinate 56,975 downwards.
ACCTTCCCGCTGTGTGTGCTGCTGTCCGCAAACAGCCTCCAAACAAAGCAGGGCGCTAAGGCATGAGAAGTTAGCGTCCCAGGAGGGAATCTGCCTGCGAGGGAAGCTGTGCAGCACATCCCTTGTTCCACTCGACACTTCCCTGACTCTTAGGCAAAGCCCATCTCAGCTGGCTTGTAGGCGTGCCTCCGTGCTCAGAAGCAGTCCCGTGGCAGGCAGGATACAGGGGGATGTATTCTGGGCACGCAGCATGCTGCTTCCCATGCCCGGGACAAACTGCGAGCCGGTGCCTCGCTTGCGCTTCTATCTGCCGAGACTTGGAGCTGGCCAGCGCGCACCTTCCCGCTGTGTGTGCTGCTGTCCGCAAACAGCCTCCAAACAAAGCAGGGCGCTAAGGCATGAGAAGTTAGCGTCCCAGGAGGGAATCTGCCTGCGAGGGAAGCTGTGCAGCACATCCCTTGTTCCACTCGACACTTCCCTGACTCTTAGGCAAAGCCCAGCTCAGCTGGCTTGTAGGCGTGCCTCCGTGCTCAGAAGCAGTCCCGTGGCAGGCAGGATACAGGGGGATGTATTCTGGGCACGCAGCATGCTGCTTCCCATGCCCGGGACAAACTGCGAGCCGGTGCCTCGCTTGCGCTTCTATCTGCCGAGACTTGGAGCTGGCCAGCGCGCACCTTCCCGCTGTGTGTGCTGCTGTCCGCAAACAGCCTCCAAACAAAGCAGGGCGCTAAGGCATGAGAAGTTAGCGTCCCAGGAGGGAATCTGCCTGCGAGGGAAGCTGTGCAGCACATCCCTTGTTCCGCTCGCCACTTCCCTGACTCTTAGGCAAAGCCCATCTCAGCTGGCTTGTAGGCGTGCCTCCGTGCTCAGAAGCAGTCCCGTGGCAGGCAGGATACAGGGGGATGTATTCTGGGCACGCAGCATGCTGCTTCCCATGCCCGGGACAAACTGCGAGCCGGTGCCTCGCTTGCGCTTCTATCTGCCGAGACTTGGAGCTGGCCAGCGCGCACCTTCCCGCTGTGTGTGCTGCTGTCCGCAAACAGCCTCCAAACAAAGCAGGGCGCTAAGGCATGAGAAGTTAGCGTCCCAGGAGGGAATCTGCCTGCGAGGGAAGCTGTGCAGCACATCCCTTGTTCCGCTCGCCACTTCCCTGACTCTTAGGCAAAGCCCATCTCAGCTGGCTTGTAGGCGTGCCTCCGTGCTCAGAAGCAGTCCCGTGGCAGGCAGGATACAGGGGGATGTATTCTGGGCACGCAGCATGCTGCTTCCCATGCCCGGGACAAACTGCGAGCCGGTGCCTCGCTTGCGCTTCTATCTGCCGAGACTTGGAGCTGGCCAGCGCGCACCTGCCCGCTGTGTGTGCTGCTGTCCGCAAAGAGCCTCCAAACAAAGCAGGGCGCTAAGGCATGAGAAGTTAGCGTCCCAGGAGGGAATCTGCCTGCGAGGGAAGCTGTGCAGCACATCCCTTGTTCCGCTCGCCACTTCCCTGACTCTTAGGCAAAGCCCATCTCAGCTGGCTTGTAGGCGTGCCTCCGTGCTCAGAAGCAGTCCCGTGGCAGGCAGGATACAGGGGGATGTATTCTGGGCATGCAGCATGCTGCTTCCCATGCCCGGGACAAACTGCGAGCCGGTGCCTCGCTTGAGCTTTTATCTGCCGAGACTTGGAGCTGGCCAGCGCGCACCTTGCCGCTGTGTGTGCTGCTGTCCGCAAACAGCCTCCAAACAAAGCAGGGCGCTAAGGCATGAGAAGTAAGCGCCCCAGGAGGGAATCTGCCTGCGAGGGAAGCTGTGCAGCACATCCCTTGTTCCACTCGCCACTTCCCTGACTCTTAGGCAAAGCCCAGCTCAGCTGGCTTGTAGGCGTGCCTCCGTGCTCAGAAGCAGTCCCGTGGCAGGCAGGATACAGGGGGATGTATTCTGGGCACGCAGCATGCTGCTTCCCATGCCCGGGACAAACTGCGAGCCGGTGCCTCGCTTGCGCTTCTATCTGCCGAGACTTGGAGCTGGCCAGCGCGCACCTTCCCGCTGTGTGTGCTGCTGTCCGCAAACAGCCTCCAAACAAAGCAGGGCGCTAAGGCATGAGAAGTTAGCGTCCCAGGAGGGAATCTGCCTGCGAGGGAAGCTGTGCAGCACATCCCTTGTTCCGCTCGCCACTTCCCTGACTCTTAGGCAAAGCCCATCTCAGCTGGCTTGTAGGCGTGCCTCCGTGCTCAGAAGCAGTCCCGTGGCAGGCAGGATACAGGGGGATGTATTCTGGGCACGCAGCATGCTGCTTCCCATGCCCGGGACAAACTGCGAGCCGGTGCCTCGCTTGCGCTTCTATCTGCCGAGACTTGGAGCTGGCCAGCGCGCACCTGCCCACTGTGTGTGCTGCTGTCCGCAAACAGCCTCCAAACAAAGCAGGGCGCTAAGGCATGAGAAGTTAGCGTCCCAGGAGGGAATCTGCCTGCGAGGGAAGCTGTGCAGCACATCCCTTGTTCCACTCACCACTTCCCTGACTCTTAGGCAAAGCCCATCTCAGCTGGCTTGTAGGCGTGCCTCCGTGCTCAGAAGCAGTCCCGTGGCAGGCAGGATACAGGGGGATGTATTCTGAGCACGCAGCATGCTGCTTCCCATGCCCGGGAATAACTGCGAGTCGGTGCCTCGCTTGCGCTTCTATCTGCCGAGACTTGGAGCCGATCAGAGCGCACCTTCCCGCTGTGTGTGCTGCTGTCCGCAAACAGCCTCCAAACAAAGCAGGGCGCTAAGGCATGAGAAGTTAGCGTCCCAGGAGGGAATCTGCCTGCGAGGGAAGCTGTGCAGCACATCCCTTGTTCCGCTCGACACTTCCCTGACTCTTAGGGAAAGCCCATCTCAGCTGGCTTGTAGGCGTGCCTCCGTGCTCAGAAGCAGTCCCGTGGCAGGCAGGATACAGGGGGATGTATTCTGGGCACGCAGCATGCTGCTTCCCATGCCCGGGACAAACTGCGAGCCGGTGCCTCACTTGCGCTTCTATCTGCCGAGACTTGGAGCCGATCAGAGCGCACCTTCCCGCTGTGTGTGCTGCTGTCCGCAAACAGCCTCCAAACAAAGCAGGGCGCTAAGGCATGAGAAGTTAGCGTCCCAGGAGGGAATCTGCCTGCGAGGGAAGCTGTGCAGCACATCCCTTGTTCCACTCGACACTTCCCTGACTCTTAGGCAAAGCCCATCTCAGCTGGCTTGTAGGCGTGCCTCCGTGCTCAGAAGCAGTCCGTGGCAGGCAGGATACAGGGGGATGTATTCTGGGCACGCAGCATGCTGCTTCCCATGCCTGGGACAAACTGCGAGCCGGTGCCTCGCTTGCGCTTCTATCTGCCGAGACTTGGAGCTGGCCAGCGCGCACCTTGCCGCTGTGTGTGCTGCTGTCCGCAAACAGCCTCCAAACAAAGCAGGGCGCTAAGGCATGAGAAGTTAGCGTCCCAGGAGGGAATCTGCCTGCGAGGGAAGCTGTGCAGCACATCCCTTGTTCCACTCGACACTTCCCTGACTCTTAGGCAAAGCCCATCTCAGCTGGCTTGTAGGCGTGCCTCCGTGCTCAGAAGCAGTCCCGTGGCAGGCAGGATACAGGGGGATGTATTCTGGGCACGCAGCATGCTGCTTCCATGCCCGGGACAAACTGCGAGCCGGTGCTCGCTTGCGCTTCTATCTGCCGAGACTTGGAGCTGGCCAGCGCGCACCTTCCCGCTGTGTGTGCTGCTGTCCGCAAAGAGCCTCCAAACAAAGCAGGGCGCTAAGGCATGAGAAGTTAGCGTCCCAGGAGGGAATCTGCCTGCGACGGAAGCTGTGCAGCACATCCCTTGTTCCGCTCGCCACTTCCCTGACTCTTAGGCAAAGCCCATCTCAGCTGGCTTGTAGGCGTGCCTCCGTGCTCAGAAGCAGTCCCGTGGCAGGCAGGATACAGGGGGATGTATTCTGGGCATGCAGCATGCTGCTTCCCATGCCCGGGACAAACTGCGAACCGGTGCCTCGCTTGAGCTTCTATCTGCCGAGACTTGGAGCCGATCAGAGCGCACCTTCCCGCTGTGTGTGCTGCTGTCCGCAAACAGCCTCCAAACAAAGCAGGGCGCTAAGGCATGAGAAGTTAGCGTCCCAGGAGGGAATCTGCCTGCGACGGAAGCTGTGCAGCACATCCCTTGTTCCGCTCGCCACTTCCCTGACTCTTAGGCAAAGCCCATCTCAGCTGGCTTGTAGGCGTGCCTCCGTGCTCAGAAGCAGTCCCGTGGCAGGCAGGATACAGGGGGATGTATTCTGGGCACGCAGCATGCTGCTTCCCATGCCCGGGACAAACTGCGAGCCGGTGCCTCGCTTGCGCTTCTATCTGCCGAGACTTGGAGCCGATCAGAGCGCACCTTCCCGCTGTGTGTGCTGCTGTCCGCAAACAGCCTCCAAACAAAGCAGGGCACTAAGGCATGAGAAGTTAGCGTCCCAGGAGGGAATCTGCCTGCGAGGGAAGCTGTGCAGCACATCCCTTGTTCCACTCGACACTTCCCTGACTCTTAGGCAAAGCCCATCTCAGCTTGCTTGTAGGCGTGCCTCCGTGCTCAGAAGCAGTCCCGTGGCAGGCAGGATACAGGGGGATGTGTTCTGGGCACGCAGCATGCTGCTTCCCATGCCCGGGACAAACTGCGAGCCGGTGCCTCGCTTGCGCTTCTATCTGCCGAGACTTGGAGCTGGCCAGCGCGCACCTGCCCGCTGTGTGTGCTGCTGTCCGCAAACAGCCTCCAAACAAAGCAGGGCGCTAAGGCATGAGAAGTTAGCGTCCCAGGAGGGAATCTGCCTGCGAGGGAAGCTGTGCAGCACATCCCTTGTTCCACTCGACACTTCCCTGACTCTTAGGCAAAGCCCATCTCAGCTGGCTTGTAGGCGTGCCTCCGTGCTCAGAAGCAGTCCCGTGGCAGGCAGGATACAGGGGGATGTATTCTGGGCACGCAGCATGCTGCTTCCCATGCCCGGGACAAACTGCGAGCAGGTGCCTCACTTGCGCTTCTATCTGCCGAGACTTGGAGCCGATCAGAGCGCACCTTGCCGCTGTGTGTGCTGCTGTCCGCAAACAGCCTCCAAACAAAGCAGGGCGCTAAGGCATGAGAAGTTAGCGTCCCAGGAGGGAATCTGCCTGCGAGGGAAGCTGTGCAGCACATCCCTTGTTCCGCTCGCCACTTCCCTGACTCTTAGGCAAAGCCCATCTCAGCTGGCTTGTAGGCGTGCCTCCGTGCTCAGAAGCAGTCCCGTGGCAGGCAGGATACAGGGGGATGTATTCTGAGCACGCAGCATGCTGCTTCCCATGCCCGGGACAAACTGCGAGTCGGTGCCTCGCTTGCGCTTCTATCTGCCGAGACTTGGAGCAGATCAGAGCGCACCTTCCCGCTGTGTGTGCTGCTGTCCGCAAACAGCCTCCAAACAAAGCAGGGCGCTAAGGCATGAGAAGTTAGCGTCCCAGGAGGGAATCTGCCTGCGAGGGAAGCTGTGCAGCACATCCCTTGTTCCGCTCGCCACTTCCCTGACTCTTAGGCAAAGCCCATCTCAGCTGGCTTGTAGGCGTGCCTCCGTGCTCAGAAGCAGTCCCGTGGCAGGCAGGATACAGGGGGATGTATTCTGGGCATGCAGCATGCTGCTTCCCATGCCCGGGACAAACTGCGAGCCGGTGCCTCGCTTGCGCTTCTATCTGCCGAGACTTGGAGCCGATCAGAGCGCACCTTCCCGCTGTGTGTGCTGCTGTCCGCAAACAGCCTCCAAACAAAGCAGGGCGCTAAGGCATGAGAAGTTAGCGTCCCAGGAGGGAATCTGCCTGCGAGGGAAGCTGTGCAGCACATCCCTTGTTCCGCTCGCCACTTCCCTGACTCTTAGGCAAAGCCCATCTCAGCTGGCTTGTAGGCGTGCCTCCGTGCTCAGAAGCAGTCCCGTGGCAGGCAGGATACAGGGGGATGTATTCTGGGCACGCAGCATGCTGCTTCCCATGCCCGGGACAAACTGCGAGCCGGTGCCTCGCTTGCGCTTCTATCTGCCGAGACTTGGAGCTGGCCAGCGCGCACCTGCCCGCTGTGTGTGCTGCTGTCCGCAAACAGCCTCCAAACAAAGCAGGGCGCTAAGGCATGAGAAGTTAGCGTCCCAGGAGGGAATCTGCCTGCGAGGGAAGCTGTGCAGCACATCCCTTGTTCCACTCGACACTTCCCTGACTCTTAGGCAAAGCCCAGCTCAGCTGGCTTGTAGGCGTGCCTCCGTGCTCAGAAGCAGTCCCGTGGCAGGCAGGATACAGGGGGATGTATTCTGGGCACGCAGCATGCTGCTTCCCATGCCCGGGACAAACTGCGAGCCGGTGCCTCGCTTGCGCTTCTATCTGCCGAGACTTGGAGCTGGCCAGCGCGCACCTTCCCGCTGTGTGTGCTGCTGTCCGCAAACAGCCTCCAAACAAAGCAGGGCGCTAAGGCATGAGAAGTTAGCGTCCCAGGAGGGAATCTGCCTGCGAGGGAAGCTGTGCAGCACATCCCTTGTTCCGCTCGCCACTTCCCTGACTCTTAGGCAAAGCCCATCTCAGCTGGCTTGTAGGCGTGCCTCCGTGCTCAGAAGCAGTCCCGTGGCAGGCAGGATACAGGGGGATGTATTCTGGGCACGCAGCATGCTGCTTCCCATGCCCGGGACAAACTGCGAGCCGGTGCCTCGCTTGCGCTTCTATCTGCCGAGACTTGGAGCTGGCCAGCGCGCACCTTCCCGCTGTGTGTGCTGCTGTCCGCAAACAGCCTCCAAACAAAGCAGGGCGCTAAGGCATGAGAAGTTAGCGTCCCAGGAGGGAATCTGCCTGCGAGGGAAGCTGTGCAGCACATCCCTTGTTCCGCTCGCCACTTCCCTGACTCTTAGGCAAAGCCCAGCTCAGCTGGCTTGTAGGCGTGCCTCCGTGCTCAGAAGCAGTCCCGTGGCAGGCAGGATACAGGGGGATGTATTCTGGGCATGCAGCATGCTGCTTCCCATGCCCGGGACAAACTGCGAGCCGGTGCCTCGCTTGCGCTTTTATCTGCCGAGACTTGGAGCTGGCCAGCGCGCACCTTCCCGCTGTGTGTGCTGCTGTCCGCAAACAGCCTCCAAACAAAGCAGGGCGCTAAGGCATGAGAAGTTAGCGTCCCAGGAGGGAATCTGCCTGCGAGGGAAGCTGTGCAGCACATCCCTTGTTCCGCTCGCCACTTCCCTGACTCTTAGGCAAAGCCCATCTCAGCTGGCTTGTAGGCGTGCCTCCGTGCTCAGAAGCAGTCCCGTGGCAGGCAGGATACAGCGGGATGTATTCTGAGCACGCAGCATGCTGCTTCCCATGCCCGGGACAAACTGCGAGCCGGTGCCTCGCTTGCGCTTCTATCTGCCGAGACTTGGAGCCGATCAGAGCGCACCTTCCCGCTGTGTGTGCTGCTGTCCGCAAACAGCCTCCAAACAAAGCAGGGCGCTAAGGCATGAGAAGTTAGCGCCCCAGGAGGGAATCTGCCTGCGAGGGAAGCTGTGCAGCACATCCCTTGTTCCACTCGCCACTTCCCTGACTCTTAGGCAAAGCCCAGCTCAGCTGGCTTGTAGGCGTGCCTCCGTGCTCAGAAGCAGTCCCGTGGCAGGCAGGATACAGGGGGATGTATTCTGGGCATGCAGCATGCTGCTTCCCATGCCCTGGACAAACTGCGTGCACGTGCCTCGCTTGCGCTTCTATCTGCCGAGACTTGGAGCAGATCAGAGCGCACCTTCCCGCTGTGTGTGCTGCTGTCCGCAAACAGCCTCCAAACAAAGCAGGGCACTAAGGCATGAGAAGTTAGCGCCCCAGGAGGGAATCTGCCTGCGAGGGAAGCTGTGCAGCACATCCCTTGTTCCGCTCGACACTTCCCTGACTCTTAGGGAAAGCCCATCTCAGCTGGCTTGTAGGCGTGCCTCCGTGCTCAGAAGCAGTCCCGTGGCAGGCAGGATACAGGGGGATGTATTCTGGGCACGCAGCATGCTGCTTCCCATGCCTGGGACAAACTGCGAGCCGGTGCCTCACTTGCGCTTCTATCTGCCGAGACTTGGAGCCGATCAGAGCGCACGTTGCCGCTGTGTGTGCTGCTGTCCGCAAAGAGCCTCCAAACAAAGCAGGGCGCTAAGGCATGAGAAGTTAGCGTCCCAGGAGGGAATCTGCCTGCGAGGGAAGCTGTGCAGCACATCCCTTGTTCCGCTCGACACTTCCCTGACTCTTAGGGAAAGCCCATCTCAGCTGGCTTGTAGGCGTGCCTCCGTGCTCAGAAGCAGTCCCGTGGCAGGCAGGATACAGGGGGATGTATTCTGGGCACGCAGCATGCTGCTTCCCATGCCCGGGACAAACTGCGAGCCGGTGCCTCACTTGCGCTTCTATCTGCCGAGACTTGGAGCCGATCAGAGCGCACCTTCCCGCTGTGTGTGCTGCTGTCCGCAAACAGCCTCCAAACAAAGCAGGGCGCTAAGGCATGAGAAGTTAGCGTCCCAGGAGGGAATCTGCCTGCGAGGGAAGCTGTGCAGCACATCCCTTGTTCCACTCGACACTTCCCTGACTCTTAGGCAAAGCCCATCTCAGCTGGCTTGTAGGCGTGCCTCCGTGCTCAGAAGCAGTCCCGTGGCAGGCAGGATACAGGGGGATGTATTCTGGGCACGCAGCATGCTGCTTCCCATGCCTGGGACAAACTGCGAGCCGGTGCCTCGCTTGCGCTTCTATCTGCCGAGACTTGGAGCTGGCCAGCGCGCACCTTGCCGCTGTGTGTGCTGCTGTCCGCAAACAGCCTCCAAACAAAGCAGGGCGCTAAGGCATGAGAAGTTAGCGTCCCAGGAGGGAATCTGCCTGCGAGGGAAGCTGTGCAGCACATCCCTTGTTCCACTCGACACTTCCCTGACTCTTAGGCAAAGCCCATCTCAGCTGGCTTGTAGGCGTGCCTCCGTGCTCAGAAGCAGTCCCGTGGCAGGCAGGATACAGGGGGATGTATTCTGGGCACGCAGCATGCTGCTTCCCATGCCCGGGACAAACTGCGAGCCGGTGCCTCGCTTGCGCTTCTATCTGCCGAGACTTGGAGCTGGCCAGCGCGCACCTTCCCGCTGTGTGTGCTGCTGTCCGCAAAGAGCCTCCAAACAAAGCAGGGCGCTAAGGCATGAGAAGTTAGCGTCCCAGGAGGGAATCTGCCTGCGACGGAAGCTGTGCAGCACATCCCTTGTTCCGCTCGCCACTTCCCTGACTCTTAGGCAAAGCCCATCTCAGCTGGCTTGTAGGCGTGCCTCCGTGCTCAGAAGCAGTCCCGTGGCAGGCAGGATACAGGGGGATGTATTCTGGGCATGCAGCATGCTGCTTCCCATGCCCGGGACAAACTGCGAACCGGTGCCTCGCTTGAGCTTCTATCTGCCGAGACTTGGAGCCGATCAGAGCGCACCTTGCCGCTGTGTGTGCTGCTGTCCGCAAACAGCCTCCAAACAAAGCAGGGCGCTAAGGCATGAGAAGTTAGCGTCCCAGGAGGGAATCTGCCTGCGACGGAAGCTGTGCAGCACATCCCTTGTTCCGCTCGCCACTTCCCTGACTCTTAGGCAAAGCCCATCTCAGCTGGCTTGTAGGCGTGCCTCCGTGCTCAGAAGCAGTCCCGTGGCAGGCAGGATACAGGGGGATGTATTCTGGGCACGCAGCATGCTGCTTCCCATGCCCGGGACAAACTGCGAGCCGGTGCCTCGCTTGCGCTTCTATCTGCCGAGACTTGGAGCCGATCAGAGCGCACCTTCCCGCTGTGTGTGCTGCTGTCCGCAAACAGCCTCCAAACAAAGCAGGGCACTAAGGCATGAGAAGTTAGCGTCCCAGGAGGGAATCTGCCTGCGAGGGAAGCTGTGCAGCACATCCCTTGTTCCACTCGACACTTCCCTGACTCTTAGGCAAAGCCCATCTCAGCTGGCTTGTAGGCGTGCCTCCGTGCTCAGAAGCAGTCCCGTGGCAGGCAGGATACAGCGGGATGTATTCTGGGCACGCAGCATGCTGCTTCCCATGCCCGGGACAAACTGCAAGCCGGTGCCTCGCTTGCGCTTCTATCTGCCGAGACTTGGAGCTGGCCAGCGCGCACCTTGCCGCTGTGTGTGCTCCTGTCCGCAAACAGCCTCCAAACAAAGCAGGGCGCTAAGGCATGAGAAGTTAGCGTCCCAGGAGGGAATCTGCCTGCGACGGAAGCTGTGCAGCACATCCCTTGTTCCACTCGCCACTTCCCTGACTCTTAGGCAAAGCCCATCTCAGCTTGCTTGTAGGCGTGCCTCCGTGCTCAGAAGCAGTCCCGTGGCAGGCAGGATACAGGGGGATGTGTTCTGGGCACGCAGCATGCTGCTTCCCATGCCCGGGACAAACTGCGAGCCGGTGCCTCGCTTGCGCTTCTATCTGCCGAGACTTGGAGCTGGCCAGCGCGCACCTGCCCGCTGTGTGTGCTGCTGTCCGCAAACAGCCTCCAAACAAAGCAGGGCGCTAAGGCATGAGAAGTTAGCGTCCCAGGAGGGAATCTGCCTGCGAGGGAAGCTGTGCAGCACATCCCTTGTTCCACTCGACACTTCCCTGACTCTTAGGCAAAGCCCATCTCAGCTGGCTTGTAGGCGTGCCTCCGTGCTCAGAAGCAGTCCCGTGGCAGGCAGGATACAGGGGGATGTATTCTGGGCACGCAGCATGCTGCTTCCCATGCCCGGGACAAACTGCGAGCAGGTGCCTCACTTGCGCTTCTATCTGCCGAGACTTGGAGCCGATCAGAGCGCACCTTGCCGCTGTGTGTGCTGCTGTCCGCAAACAGCCTCCAAACAAAGCAGGGCGCTAAGGCATGAGAAGTTAGCGTCCCAGGAGGGAATCTGCCTGCGAGGGAAGCTGTGCAGCACATCCCTTGTTCCGCTCGCCACTTCCCTGACTCTTAGGCAAAGCCCATCTCAGCTGGCTTGTAGGCGTGCCTCCGTGCTCAGAAGCAGTCCCGTGGCAGGCAGGATACAGGGGGATGTATTCTGAGCACGCAGCATGCTGCTTCCCATGCCCGGGACAAACTGCGAGTCGGTGCCTCGCTTGCGCTTCTATCTGCCGAGACTTGGAGCAGATCAGAGCGCACCTTCCCGCTGTGTGTGCTGCTGTCCGCAAACAGCCTCCAAACAAAGCAGGGCGCTAAGGCATGAGAAGTTAGCGTCCCAGGAGGGAATCTGCCTGCGAGGGAAGCTGTGCAGCACATCCCTTGTTCCGCTCGCCACTTCCCTGACTCTTAGGCAAAGCCCATCTCAGCTGGCTTGTAGGCGTGCCTCCGTGCTCAGAAGCAGTCCCGTGGCAGGCAGGATACAGGGGGATGTATTCTGGGCATGCAGCATGCTGCTTCCCATGCCCGGGACAAACTGCGAGCCGGTGCCTCGCTTGCGCTTCTATCTGCCGAGACTTGGAGCCGATCAGAGCGCACCTTCCCGCTGTGTGTGCTGCTGTCCGCAAACAGCCTCCAAACAAAGCAGGGCGCTAAGGCATGAGAAGTTAGCGTCCCAGGAGGGAATCTGCCTGCGAGGGAAGCTGTGCAGCACATCCCTTGTTCCGCTCGCCACTTCCCTGACTCTTAGGCAAAGCCCATCTCAGCTGGCTTGTAGGCGTGCCTCCGTGCTCAGAAGCAGTCCCGTGGCAGGCAGGATACAGGGGGATGTATTCTGGGCACGCAGCATGCTGCTTCCCATGCCCGGGACAAACTGCGAGCCGGTGCCTCGCTTGCGCTTCTATCTGCCGAGACTTGGAGCTGGCCAGCGCGCACCTGCCCGCTGTGTGTGCTGCTGTCCGCAAACAGCCTCCAAACAAAGCAGGGCGCTAAGGCATGAGAAGTTAGCGTCCCAGGAGGGAATCTGCCTGCGAGGGAAGCTGTGCAGCACATCCCTTGTTCCACTCGACACTTCCCTGACTCTTAGGCAAAGCCCAGCTCAGCTGGCTTGTAGGCGTGCCTCCGTGCTCAGAAGCAGTCCCGTGGCAGGCAGGATACAGGGGGATGTATTCTGGGCACGCAGCATGCTGCTTCCCATGCCCGGGACAAACTGCGAGCCGGTGCCTCGCTTGCGCTTCTATCTGCCGAGACTTGGAGCTGGCCAGCGCGCACCTTCCCGCTGTGTGTGCTGCTGTCCGCAAACAGCCTCCAAACAAAGCAGGGCGCTAAGGCATGAGAAGTTAGCGTCCCAGGAGGGAATCTGCCTGTGAGGGAAGCTGTGCAGCACATCCCTTGTTCCACTCGACACTTCCCTGACTCTTAGGCAAAGCCCAGCTCAGCTGGCTTGTAGGCGTGCCTCCGTGCTCAGAAGCAGTCCCGTGGCAGGCAGGATACAGGGGGATGTATTCTGGGCACGCAGCATGCTGCTTCCCATGCCCGGGACAAACTGCGAGCCGGTGCCTCGCTTGCGCTTCTATCTGCCGAGACTTGGAGCTGGCCAGCGCGCACCTTCCCGCTGTGTGTGCTGCTGTCCGCAAACAGCCTCCAAACAAAGCAGGGCGCTAAGGCATGAGAAGTTAGCGTCCCAGGAGGGAATCTGCCTGCGAGGGAAGCTGTGCAGCACATCCCTTGTTCCGCTCGCCACTTCCCTGACTCTTAGGCAAAGCCCATCTCAGCTGGCTTGTAGGCGTGCCTCCGTGCTCAGAAGCAGTCCCGTGGCAGGCAGGATACAGGGGGATGTATTCTGGGCACGCAGCATGCTGCTTCCCATGCCCGGGACAAACTGCGAGCCGGTGCCTCGCTTGCGCTTCTATCTGCCGAGACTTGGAGCTGGCCAGCGCGCACCTTCCCGCTGTGTGTGCTGCTGTCCGCAAACAGCCTCCAAACAAAGCAGGGCGCTAAGGCATGAGAAGTTAGCGTCCCAGGAGGGAATCTGCCTGCGAGGGAAGCTGTGCAGCACATCCCTTGTTCCGCTCGCCACTTCCCTGACTCTTAGGCAAAGCCCAGCTCAGCTGGCTTGTAGGCGTGCCTCCGTGCTCAGAAGCAGTCCCGTGGCAGGCAGGATACAGGGGGATGTATTCTGGGCATGCAGCATGCTGCTTCCCATGCCCGGGACAAACTGCGAGCCGGTGCCTCGCTTGCGCTTTTATCTGCCGAGACTTGGAGCTGGCCAGCGCGCACCTTCCCGCTGTGTGTGCTGCTGTCCGCAAACAGCCTCCAAACAAAGCAGGGCGCTAAGGCATGAGAAGTTAGCGTCCCAGGAGGGAATCTGCCTGCGAGGGAAGCTGTGCAGCACATCCCTTGTTCCGCTCGCCACTTCCCTGACTCTTAGGCAAAGCCCATCTCAGCTGGCTTGTAGGCGTGCCTCCGTGCTCAGAAGCAGTCCCGTGGCAGGCAGGATACAGCGGGATGTATTCTGAGCACGCAGCATGCTGCTTCCCATGCCCGGGACAAACTGCGAGCCGGTGCCTCGCTTGCGCTTCTATCTGCCGAGACTTGGAGCCGATCAGAGCGCACCTTCCCGCTGTGTGTGCTGCTGTCCGCAAACAGCCTCCAAACAAAGCAGGGCGCTAAGGCATGAGAAGTTAGCGCCCCAGGAGGGAATCTGCCTGCGAGGGAAGCTGTGCAGCACATCCCTTGTTCCACTCGCCACTTCCCTGACTCTTAGGCAAAGCCCAGCTCAGCTGGCTTGTAGGCGTGCCTCCGTGCTCAGAAGCAGTCCCGTGGCAGGCAGGATACAGGGGGATGTATTCTGGGCATGCAGCATGCTGCTTCCCATGCCCTGGACAAACTGCGTGCACGTGCCTCGCTTGCGCTTCTATCTGCCGAGACTTGGAGCAGATCAGAGCGCACCTTCCCGCTGTGTGTGCTGCTGTCCGCAAACAGCCTCCAAACAAAGCAGGGCACTAAGGCATGAGAAGTTAGCGCCCCAGGAGGGAATCTGCCTGCGAGGGAAGCTGTGCAGCACATCCCTTGTTCCGCTCGACACTTCCCTGACTCTTAGGGAAAGCCCATCTCAGCTGGCTTGTAGGCGTGCCTCCGTGCTCAGAAGCAGTCCCGTGGCAGGCAGGATACAGGGGGATGTATTCTGGGCACGCAGCATGCTGCTTCCCATGCCTGGGACAAACTGCGAGCCGGTGCCTCACTTGCGCTTCTATCTGCCGAGACTTGGAGCCGATCAGAGCGCACGTTGCCGCTGTGTGTGCTGCTGTCCGCAAAGAGCCTCCAAACAAAGCAGGGCGCTAAGGCATGAGAAGTTAGCGTCCCAGGAGGGAATCTGCCTGCGAGGGAAGCTGTGCAGCACATCCCTTGTTCCGCTCGCCACTTCCCTGACTCTTAGGCAAAGCCCATCTCAGCTGGCTTGTAGGCGTGCCTCCGTGCTCAGAAGCAGTCCCGTGGCAGGCAGGATACAGGGGGATGTATTCTGGGCATGCAGCATGCTGCTTCCCATGCCCGGGACAAACTGCGAGCCGGTGCCTCGCTTGCGCTTCTATCTGCCGAGACTTGGAGCCGATCAGAGCGCACCTTCCCGCTGTGTGTGCTGCTGTCCGCAAACAGCCTCCAAACAAAGCAGGGCGCTAAGGCATGAGAAGTTAGCGTCCCAGGAGGGAATCTGCCTGCGAGGGAAGCTGTGCAGCACATCCCTTGTTCCACTCGACACTTCCCTGACTCTTAGGCAAAGCCCAGCTCAGCTGGCTTGTAGGCGTGCCTCCGTGCTCAGAAGCAGTCCCGTGGCAGGCAGGATACAGGGGGATGTATTCTGAGCACGCAGCATGCTGCTTCCCATGCCCGGGACAAACTGCGAGCCGGTGCCTCGCTTGCGCTTCTATCTGCCGAGACTTGGAGCTGGCCAGCGCGCACCTGCCCGCTGTGTGTGCTGCTGTCCGCAAACAGCCTCCAAACAAAGCAGGGCGCTAAGGCATGAGAAGTTAGCGTCCCAGGAGGGAATCTGCCTGCGAGGGAAGCTGTGCAGCACATCCCTTGTTCCGCTCGCCACTTCCCTGACTCTTAGGCAAAGCCCATCTCAGCTGGCTTGTAGGCGTGCCTCCGTGCTCAGAAGCAGTCCCGTGGCAGGCAGGATACAGGGGGATGTATTCTGGGCACGCAGCATGCTGCTTCCCATGCCCGGGACAAACTGCGAGCCGGTGCCTCGCTTGCGCTTCTATCTGCCGAGACTTGGAGCTGGCCAGCGCGCACCTTCCCGCTGTGTGTGCTGCTGTCCGCAAAGAGCCTCCAAACAAAGCAGGGCGCTAAGGCATGAGAAGTTAGCGTCCCAGGAGGGAATCTGCCTGCGAGGGAAGCTGTGCAGCACATCCCTTGTTCCGCTCGCCACTTCCCTGACTCTTAGGCAAAGCCCATCTCAGCTGGCTTGTAGGCGTGCCTCCGTGCTCAGAAGCAGTCCCGTGGCAGGCAGGATACAGGGGGATGTATTCTGGGCACGCAGCATGCTGCTTCCCATGCCCGGGACAAACTGCGAGCCGGTGCCTCGCTTGCGCTTCTATCTGCCGAGACTTGGAGCTGGCCAGCGCGCACCTTCCCGCTGTGTGTGCTGCTGTCCGCAAACAGCCTCCAAACAAAGCAGGGCGCTAAGGCATGAGAAGTTAGCGTCCCAGGAGGGAATCTGCCTGCGAGGGAAGCTGTGCAGCACATCCCTTGTTCCACTCGACACTTCCCTGACTCTTAGGCAAAGCCCATCTCAGCTGGCTTGTAGGCGTGCCTCCGTGCTCAGAAGCAGTCCCGTGGCAGGCAGGATACAGGGGGATGTATTCTGGGCACGCAGCATGCTGCTTCCCATGCCCGGGACAAACTGCGAGCCGGTGCCTCGCTTGCGCTTCTATCTGCCGAGACTTGGAGCTGGCCAGCGCGCACCTGCCCGCTGTGTGTGCTGCTGTCCGCAAACAGCCTCCAAACAAAGCAGGGCGCTAAGGCATGAGAAGTTAGCGTCCCAGGAGGGAATCTGCCTGCGAGGGAAGCTGTGCAGCACATCCCTTGTTCCACTCGACACTTCCCTGACTCTTAGGCAAAGCCCATCTCAGCTGGCTTGTAGGCGTGCCTCCGTGCTCAGAAGCAGTCCCGTGGCAGGCAGGATACAGGGGGATGTATTCTGGGCACGCAGCATGCTGCTTCCCATGCCCGGGACAAACTGCGAGCCGGTGCCTCGCTTGCGCTTCTATCTGCCGAGACTTGGAGCTGGCCAGCGCGCACCTTCCCGCTGTGTGTGCTGCTGTCCGCAAAGAGCCTCCAAACAAAGCAGGGCGCTAAGGCATGAGAAGTTAGCGTCCCAGGAGGGAATCTGCCTGCGACGGAAGCTGTGCAGCACATCCCTTGTTCCGCTCGCCACTTCCCTGACTCTTAGGCAAAGCCCATCTCAGCTGGCTTGTAGGCGTGCCTCCGTGCTCAGAAGCAGTCCCGTGGCAGGCAGGATACAGGGGGATGTATTCTGGGCATGCAGCATGCTGCTTCCCATGCCCGGGACAAACTGCGAGCCGGTGCCTCGCTTGAGCTTTTATCTGCCGAGACTTGGAGCCGATCAGAGCGCACCTTGCCGCTGTGTGTGCTGCTGTCCGCAAACAGCCTCCAAACAAAGCAGGGCGCTAAGGCATGAGAAGTAAGCGTCCCAGGAGGGAATCTGCCTGCGAGGGAAGCTGTGCAGCACATCCCTTGTTCCGCTCGCCACTTCCCTGACTCTTAGGCAAAGCCCATCTCAGCTGGCTTGTAGGCGTGCCTCCGTGCTCAGAAGCAGTCCCGTGGCAGGCAGGATACAGGGGGATGTATTCTGGGCACGCAGCATGCTGCTTCCCATGCCCGGGACAAACTGCGAGCCGGTGCCTCGCTTGCGCTTCTATCTGCCGAGACTTGGAGCCGATCAGAGCGCACCTTCCCGCTGTGTGTGCTGCTGTCCGCAAACAGCCTCCAAACAAAGCAGGGCGCTAAGGCATGAGAAGTTAGCGCCCCAGGAGGGAATCTGCCTGCGAGGGAAGCTGTGCAGCACATCCCTTGTTCCGCTCGCCACTTCCCTGACTCTTAGGCAAAGCCCAGCTCAGCTGGCTTGTAGGCGTGCCTCCGTGCTCAGAAGCAGTCCCGTGGCAGGCAGGATACAGGGGGATGTATTCTGGGCACGCAGCATGCTGCTTCCCATGCCCGGGACAAACTGCGTGCACGTGCCTCGCTTGCGCTTCTATCTGCCGAGACTTGGAGCTGGCCAGCGCGCACCTTCCCGCTGTGTGTGCTGCTGTCCGCAAACAGCCTCCAAACAAAGCAGGGCGCTAAGGCATGAGAAGTTAGCGTCCCAGGAGGGAATCTGCCTGCGAGGGAAGCTGTGCAGCACATCCCTTGTTCCACTCGACACTTCCCTGACTCTTAGGCAAAGCCCATCTCAGCTGGCTTGTAGGCGTGCCTCCGTGCTCAGAAGCAGTCCCGTGGCAGGCAGGATACAGGGGGATGTATTCTGAGCACGCAGCATGCTGCTTCCCATGCCCGGGACAAACTGCGAGCCAGTGCCTCGCTTGCGCTTCTATCTGCCGAGACTTGGAGCCGATCAGAGCGCACCTTCCCGCTGTGTGTGCTGCTGTCCGCAAACAGCCTCCAAACAAAGCAGGGCGCTAAGGCATGAGAAGTTAGCGTCCCAGGAGGGAATCTGCCTGCGAGGGAAGCTGTGCAGCACATCCCTTGTTCCACTCGACACTTCCCTGACTCTTAGGCAAAGCCCATCTCAGCTGGCTTGTAGGCGTGCCTCCGTGCTCAGAAGCAGTCCCGTGGCAGGCAGGATACAGGGGGATGTATTCTGAGCACGCAGCATGCTGCTTCCCATGCCCGGGACAAACTGCGAGCCAGTGCCTCGCTTGCGCTTCTATCTGCCGAGACTTGGAGCCGATCAGAGCGCACCTTCCCGCTGTGTGTGCTGCTGTCCGCAAACAGCCTCCAAACAAAGCAGGGCGCTAAGGCATGAGAAGTTAGCGTCCCAGGAGGGAATCTGCCTGCGAGGGAAGCTGTGCAGCACATCCCTTGTTCCACTCGACACTTCCCTGACTCTTAGGCAAAGCCCATCTCAGCTGGCTTGTAGGCGTGCCTCCGTGCTCAGAAGCAGTCCCGTGGCAGGCAGGATACAGGGGGATGTATTCTGAGCACGCAGCATGCTGCTTCCCATGCCCGGGACAAACTGCCAGCCAGTGCCTCGCTTGCGCTTCTATCTGCCGAGACTTGGAGCCGATCAGAGCGCACCTTCCCGCTGTGTGTGCTGCTGTCCGCAAACAGCCTCCAAACAAAGCAGGGCGCTAAGGCATGAGAAGTTAGCGTCCCAGGAGGGAATCTGCCTGCGAGGGAAGCTGTGCAGCACATCCCTTGTTCCACTCGACACTTCCCTGACTCTTAGGCAAAGCCCATCTCAGCTGGCTTGTAGGCGTGCCTCCGTGCTCAGAAGCAGTCCCGTGGCAGGCAGGATACAGGGGGATGTATTCTGAGCACGCAGCATGCTGCTTCCCATGCCCGGGACAAACTGCGAGCCAGTGCCTCGCTTGCGCTTCTATCTGCCGAGACTTGGAGCCGATCAGAGCGCACCTTCCCGCTGTGTGTGCTGCTGTCCGCAAACAGCCTCCAAACAAAGCAGGGCGCTAAGGCATGAGAAGTTAGCGTCCCAGGAGGGAATCTGCCTGCGAGGGAAGCTGTGCAGCACATCCCTTGTTCCGCTCGCCACTTCCCTGACTCTTAGGCAAAGCCCAGCTCAGCTGGCTTGTAGGCGTGCCTCCGTGCTCAGAAGCAGTCCCGTGGCAGGCAGGATACAGGGGGATGTATTCTGGGCACGCAGCATGCTGCTTCCCATGCCCGGGACAAACTGCGAGCCGGTGCCTCGCTTGCGCTTCTATCTGCCGAGACTTGGAGCTGGCCAGCGCGCACCTGCCCGCTGTGTGTGCTGCTGTCCGCAAACAGCCTCCAAACAAAGCAGGGCGCTAAGGCATGAGAAGTAAGCGCCCCAGGAGGGAATCTGCCTGCGAGGGAAGCTGTGCAGCACATCCCTTGTTCCACTCGACACTTCCCTGACTCTTAGGCAAAGCCCATCTCAGCTGGCTTGTAGGCGTGCCTCCGTGCTCAGAAGCAGTCCCGTGGCAGGCAGGATACAGGGGGATGTATTCTGGGCACGCAGCATGCTGCTTCCCATGCCCGGGACAAACTGCGAGCCGGTGCCTCGCTTGCGCTTCTATCTGCCGAGACTTGGAGCTGGCCAGCGCGCACCTTCCCGCTGTGTGTGCTGCTGTCCGCAAACAGCCTCCAAACAAAGCAGGGCGCTAAGGCATGAGAAGTTAGCGTCCCAGGAGGGATTCTGCCTGCGAGGGAAGCTGTGCAGCACATCCCTTGTTCCACTCGACACTTCCCTGACTCTTAGGCAAAGCCCAGCTCAGCTGGCTTGTAGGCGTGCCTCCGTGCTCAGAAGCAGTCCCGTGGCAGGCAGGATACAGGGGGATGTGTTCTGGGCATGCAGCATGCTGCTTCCCATGCCCGGGACAAACTGCGAGCCGGTGCCTCGCTTGCGCTTCTATCTGCCGAGACTTGGAGCTGGCCAGCGCGCACCTTCCCGCTGTGTGTGCTGCTGTCCGCAAACAGCCTCCAAACAAAGCAGGGCGCTAAGGCATGAGAAGTTAGCGTCCCAGGAGGGAATCTGCCTGCGAGGGAAGCTGTGCAGCACATCCCTTGTTCCACTCGACACTTCCCTGACTCTTAGGCAAAGCCCATCTCAGCTGGCTTGTAGGCGTGCCTCCGTGCTCAGAAGCAGCCCCGTGGCAGGCAGGATACAGGGGGATGTATTCTGAGCACGCAGCATGCTGCTTCCCATGCCCGGGACAAACTGCGAGCCGGTGCCTCACTTGCGCTTCTATCTGCCGAGACTTGGAGCCGATCAGAGCGCACCTTCCCGCTGTGTGTGCTGCTGTCCGCAAACAGCCTCCAAACAAAGCAGGGCGCTAAGGCATGAGAAGTAAGCGCCCCAGGAGGGAATCTGCCTGCGAAGGAAGCTGTGCAGCACATCCCTTGTTCCGCTCGCCACTTCCCTGACTCTTAGGCAAAGCCCATCTCAGCTGGCTTGTAGGCGTGCCTCCGTGCTCAGAAGCAGTCCCGTGGCAGGCAGGATACAGGGGGATGTATTCTGGGCACGCAGCATGCTGCTTCCCATGCCCGGGACAAACTGCGAGCAGGTGCCTCGCTTGCGCTTCTATCTGCCGAGACTTGGAGCTGGCCAGCTCGCACCTGCCCGCTGTGTGTGCTGCTGTCCGCAAACAGCCTCCAAACAAAGCAGGGCGCTAAGGCATGAGAAGTAAGCGTCCCAGGAGGGAATCTGCCTGCGAGGGAAGCTGTGCAGCACATCCCTTGTTCCGCTCGCCACTTCCCTGACTCTTAGGCAAAGCCCAGCTCAGCTGGCTTGTAGGCGTGCCTCCGTGCTCAGAAGCAGTCCCGTGGCAGGCAGGATACAGGGGGATGTGTTCTGGGCACGCAGCATGCTGCTTCCCATGCCCGGGACAAACTGCGAGCAGGTGCCTCGCTTGCGCTTCTATCTGCCGAGACTTGGAGCTGGCCAGCGCGCACCTGCCCGCTGTGTGTGCTGCTGTCCGCAAACAGCCTCCAAACAAAGCAGGGCGCTAAGGCATGAGAAGTAAGCGTCCCAGGAGGGAATCTGCCTGCGAGGGAAGCTGTGCAGCACATCCCTTGTTCCGCTCGCCACTTCCCTGACTCTTAGGCAAAGCCCATCTCAGCTGGCTTGTAGGCGTGCCTCCGTGCTCAGAAGCAGTCCCGTGGCAGGCAGGATACAGGGGGATGTATTCTGGGCATGCAGCATGCTGCTTCCCATGCCCGGGACAAACTGCGAGCAGGTGCCTCGCTTGCGCTTCTATCTGCCGAGACTTGGAGCCGATCAGAGCGCACCTTCCCGCTGTGTGTGCTGCTGTCCGCAAACAGCCTCCAAACAAAGCAGGGCGCTAAGGCATGAGAAGTAAGCGCCCCAGGAGGGAATCTGCCTGCGAGGGAAGCTGTGCAGCACATCCCTTGTTCCGCTCGCCACTTCCCTGACTCTTAGGCAAAGCCCAGCTCAGCTGGCTTGTAGGCGTGCCTCCGTGCTCAGAAGCAGTCCCGTGGCAGGCAGGATACAGGGGGATGTGTTCTGGGCACGCAGCATGCTGCTTCCCATGCCCGGGACAAACTGCGAGCAGGTGCCTCACTTGCGCTTCTATCTGCCGAGACTTGGAGCTGGCCAGCGCGCACCTGCCCACTGTGTGTGCTGCTGTCCGCAAACAGCCTCCAAACAAAGCAGGGCGCTAAGGCATGAGAAGTTAGCGTCCCAGGAGGGAATCTGCCTGCGAGGGAAGCTGTGCAGCACATCCCTTGTTCCACTCGCCACTTCCCTGACTCTTAGGCAAAGCCCATCTCAGCTGGCTTGTAGGCGTGCCTCCGTGCTCAGAAGCAGCCCCGTGGCAGGCAGGATACAGGGGGATGTATTCTGGGCACGCAGCATGCTGCTTCCCATGCCCGGGACAAACTGCGAGCCGGTGCCTCGCTTGCGCTTCTATCTGCCGAGACTTGGAGCTGGCCAGCGCGCACCTGCCCACTGTGTGTGCTGCTGTCCGCAAACAGCCTCCAAACAAAGCAGGGCGCTAAGGCATGAGAAGTTAGCGTCCCAGGAGGGAATCTGCCTGCGAGGGAAGCTGTGCAGCACATCCCTTGTTCCACTCGACACTTCCCTGACTCTTAGGCAAAGCCCAGCTCAGCTGGCTTGTAGGCGTGCCTCCGTGCTCAGAAGCAGTCCCGTGGCAGGCAGGATACAGGGGGATGTGTTCTGGGCACGCAGCATGCTGCTTCCCATGCCCGGGACAAACTGCGAGCCGGTGCCTCGCTTGCGCTTCTATCTGCCGAGACTTGGAGCTGGCCAGCGCGCACCTTGCCGCTGTGTGTGCTGCTGTCCGCAAACAGCCTCCAAACAAAGCAGGGCGCTAAGGCATGAGAAGTAAGCGCCCCAGGAGGGAATCTGCCTGCGAGGGAAGCTGTGCAGCACATCCCTTGTTCCACTCGACACTTCCCTGACTCTTAGGCAAAGCCCATCTCAGCTGGCTTGTAGGCGTGCCTCCGTGCTCAGAAGCAGCCCCGTGGCAGGCAGGATACAGGGGGATGTATTCTGGGCACGCAGCATGCTGCTTCCCATGCCCGGGACAAACTGCGAGCCGGTGCCTCACTTGCGCTTCTATCTGCCGAGACTTGGAGCCGATCAGAGCGCACCTTCCCGCTGTGTGTGCTGCTGTCCGCAAACAGCCTCCAAACAAAGCAGGGCGCTAAGGCATGAGAAGTAAGCGCCCCAGGAGGGAATCTGCCTGCGAAGGAAGCTGTGCAGCACATCCCTTGTTCCGCTCGCCACTTCCCTGACTCTTAGGCAAAGCCCATCTCAGCTGGCTTGTAGGCGTGCCTCCGTGCTCAGAAGCAGTCCCGTGGCAGGCAGGATACAGGGGGATGTATTCTGGGCACGCAGCATGCTGCTTCCCATGCCCGGGACAAACTGCGAGCAGGTG
Source organism: Rhea pennata (assembly GCF_028389875.1). Lineage (NCBI taxonomy): Eukaryota > Metazoa > Chordata > Aves > Rheiformes > Rheidae > Rhea > Rhea pennata. The sequence continues at coordinate 34,513 of NW_026907604.1, read as the reverse complement.
CCTCGCTTGCGCTTCTATCTGCCGAGACTTGGAGCTGGCCAGCGCGCACCTGCCCGCTGTGTGTGCTGCTGTCCGCAAACAGCCTCCAAACAAAGCAGGGCGCTAAGGCATGAGAAGTAAGCGTCCCAGGAGGGAATCTGCCTGCGAGGGAAGCTGTGCAGCACATCCCTTGTTCCGCTCGCCACTTCCCTGACTCTTAGGCAAAGCCCAGCTCAGCTGGCTTGTAGGCGTGCCTCCGTGCTCAGAAGCAGTCCCGTGGCAGGCAGGATACAGGGGGATGTATTCTGGGCATGCAGCATGCTGCTTCCCATGCCCGGGACAAACTGCGAGCAGGTGCCTCGCTTGCGCTTCTATCTGCCGAGACTTGGAGCCGATCAGAGCGCACCTTCCCGCTGTGTGTGCTGCTGTCCGCAAACAGCCTCCAAACAAAGCAGGGCGCTAAGGCATGAGAAGTAAGCGCCCCAGGAGGGAATCTGCCTGCGAGGGAAGCTGTGCAGCACATCCCTTGTTCCGCTCGCCACTTCCCTGACTCTTAGGCAAAGCCCAGCTCAGCTGGCTTGTAGGCGTGCCTCCGTGCTCAGAAGCAGTCCCGTGGCAGGCAGGATACAGGGGGATGTGTTCTGGGCACGCAGCATGCTGCTTCCCATGCCCGGGACAAACTGCGAGCAGGTGCCTCGTTTGCGCTTCTATCTGCCGAGACTTGGAGCTGGCCAGCGCGCACCTTCCCGCTGTGTGTGCTGCTGTCCGCAAACAGCCTCCAAACAAAGCAGGGCGCTAAGGCATGAGAAGTTAGCGTCCCAGGAGGGAATCTGCCTGCGAGGGAAGCTGTGCAGCACATCCCTTGTTCCGCTCGCCACTTCCCTGACTCTTAGGCAAAGCCCATCTCAGCTGGCTTGTAGGCGTGCCTCCGTGCTCAGAAGCAGTCCCGTGGCAGGCAGGATACAGGGGGATGTATTCTGGGCATGCAGCATGCTGCTTCCCATGCCCGGGACAAACTGCGAGCAGGTGCCTCGCTTGCGCTTCTATCTGCCGAGACTTGGAGCCGATCAGAGCGCACCTTCCCGCTGTGTGTGCTGCTGTCCGCAAACAGCCTCCAAACAAAGCAGGGCGCTAAGGCATGAGAAGTAAGCGCCCCAGGAGGGAATCTGCCTGCGAGGGAAGCTGTGCAGCACATCCCTTGTTCCGCTCGCCACTTCCCTGACTCTTAGGCAAAGCCCAGCTCAGCTGGCTTGTAGGCGTGCCTCCGTGCTCAGAAGCAGTCCCGTGGCAGGCAGGATACAGGGGGATGTGTTCTGGGCACGCAGCATGCTGCTTCCCATGCCCGGGACAAACTGCGAGCCGGTGCCTCGCTTGCGCTTCTATCTGCCGAGACTTGGAGCTGGCCAGCGCGCACCTTCCCGCTGTGTGTGCTGCTGTCCGCAAACAGCCTCCAAACAAAGCAGGGTGCTAAGGCATGAGAAGTAAGCGTCCCAGGAGGGAATCTGCCTGCGACGGAAGCTGTGCAGCACATCCCTTGTTCCGCTCGCCACTTCCCTGACTCTTAGGGAAAGCCCAGCTCAGCTGGCTTGTAGGCGTGCCTCCGTGCTCAGAAGCAGTCCCGTGGCAGGCAGGATACAGGGGGATGTATTCTGGGCACGCAGCATGCTGCTTCCCATGCCCGGGACAAACTGCGAGCCGGTGCCTCGCTTGCGCTTCTATCTGCCGAGACTTGGAGCTGGCCAGCGCGCACCTTGCCGCTGTGTGTGCTGCTGTCCGCAAACAGCCTCCAAACAAAGCAGGGCGCTAAGGCATGAGAAGTAAGCGCCCCAGGAGGGAATCTGCCTGCGAGGGAAGCTGTGCAGCACATCCCTTGTTCCGCTCGCCACTTCCCTGACTCTTAGGCAAAGCCCAGCTCAGCTGGCTTGTAGGCGTGCCTCCGTGCTCAGAAGCAGTCCCGTGGCAGGCAGGATACAGGGGGATGTGTTCTGGGCACGCAGCATGCTGCTTCCCATGCCCGGGACAAACTGCGAGCAGGTGCCTCGCTTGCGCTTCTATCTGCCGAGACTTGGAGCTGGCCAGCGCGCACCTTCCCGCTGTGTGTGCTGCTGTCCGCAAACAGCCTCCAAACAAAGCAGGGCACTAAGGCATGAGAAGTAAGCGCCCCAGGAGGGAATCTGCCTGCGAGGGAAGCTGTGCAGCACATCCCTTGTTCCGCTCGCCACTTCCCTGACTCTTAGGCAAAGCCCATCTCAGCTGCCTTTTAGGCGTGCCTCCGTGCTCAGAAGCAGTCCCGTGGCAGGCAGGATACAGGGGGATGTATTCTGGGCACGCAGCATGCTGCTTCCCATGCCCGGGACAAACTGCGAGCCGGTGCCTCGCTTGCGCTTCTATCTGCCGAGACTTGGAGCTGGCCAGCGCGCACCTTCCCGCTGTGTGTGCTGCTGTCCGCAAACAGCCTCCAAACAAAGCAGGGCGCTAAGGCATGAGAAGTAAGCACCCCAGGAGGGAATCTGCCTGCGACGGAAGCTGTGCAGCACATCCCTTGTTCCGCTCGCCACTTCCCTGACTCTTAGGCAAAGCCCATCTCAGCTGGCTTGTAGGCGTGCCTCCATGCTCAGAAGCAGTCCCGTGGCAGGCAGGATACAGGGGGATGTGTTCTGGGCACGCAGCATGCTGCTTCCCATGCCCGGGACAAACTGCGAGCAGGTGCCTCGCTTGCGCTTCTATCTGCCGAGACTTGGAGCTGGCCAGCGCGCACCTTCCCGCTGTGTGTGCTGCTGTCCGCAAACAGCCTCCAAACAAAGCAGGGCGCTAAGGCATGAGAAGTAAGCGCCCCAGGAGGGAATCTGCCTGCGAGGGAAGCTGTGCAGCACATCCCTTGTTCCGCTCGCCACTTCCCTGACTCTTAGGCAAAGCCCATCTCAGCTGGCTTGTAGGCGTGCCTCCGTGCTCAGAAGCAGTCCCGTGGCAGGCAGGATACAGGGGGATGTGTTCTGGGCACGCAGCATGCTGCTTCCCATGCCCGGGACAAACTGCGAGCAGGTGCCTCGCTTGTGCTTCTATCTGCCGAGACTTGGAGCTGGCCAGCGCGCACCTTGCCGCTGTGTGTGCTGCTGTCCGCAAACAGCCTCCAAACAAAGCAGGGCGCTAAGGCATGAGAAGTAAGCGTCCCAGGAGGGAATCTGCCTGCGAGGGAAGCTGTGCAGCACATCCCTTGTTCCGCTCGCCACTTCCCTGACTCTTAGGCAAAGCCCATCTCAGCTGGCTTGTAGGCGTGCCTCCGTGCTCAGAAGCAGTCCCGTGGCAGGCAGGATACAGGGGGATGTATTCTGGGCACGCAGCATGCTGCTTCCCATGCCCGGGACAAACTGCGAGCAAGTGCCTCGCTTGCGCTTCTATCTGCCGAGACTTGGAGCTGGCCAGCGCGCACCTTCCCACTGTGTGTGCTGCTGTCCGCAAACAGCCTCCAAACAAAGCAGGGCGCTAAGGCATGAGAAGTAAGCGCCCCAGGAGGGAATCTGCCTGCGAGGGAAGCTGTGCAGCACATCCCTTGTTCCGCTCGCCACTTCCCTGACTCTTAGGCAAAGCCCATCTCAGCTGGCTTGTAGGCGTGCCTCCGTGCTCAGAAGCAGTCCCGTGGCAGGCAGGATACAGGGGGATGTGTTCTGGGCACGCAGCATGCTGCTTCCCATGCCCGGGACAAACTGCGAGCAGGTGCCTCGCTTGCGCTTCTATCTGCCGAGACTTGGAGCTGGCCAGCGCGCACCTGCCCGCTGTGTGTGCTGCTGTCCGCAAACAGCCTCCAAACAAAGCAGGGCGCTAAGGCATGAGAAGTAAGCGCCCCAGGAGGGAATCTGCCTGCGAGGGAAGCTGTGCAGCACATCCCTTGTTCCGCTCGCCACTTCCCTGACTCTTAGGCAAAGCCCATCTCAGCTGGCTTGTAGGCGTGCCTCCGTGCTCAGAAGCAGTCCCGTGGCAGGCAGGATACAGGGGGATGTGTTCTGGGCACGCAGCATGCTGCTTCCCATGCCCGGGACAAACTGCGAGCAGGTGCCTCGTTTGCGCTTCTATCTGCCGAGACTTGGAGCTGGCCAGCGCGCACCTTCCCGCTGTGTGTGCTGCTGTCCGCAAACAGCCTCCAAACAAAGCAGGGCGCTAAGGCATGAGAAGTTAGCGTCCCAGGAGGGAATCTGCCTGCGAGGGAAGCTGTGCAGCACATCCCTTGTTCCACTCGACACTTCCCTGACTCTTAGGCAAAGCCCATCTCAGCTGGCTTGTAGGCGTGCCTCCGTGCTCAGAAGCAGTCCCGTGGCAGGCAGGATACAGGGGGATGTATTCTGGGCATGCAGCATGCTGCTTCCCATGCCCGGGACAAACTGCGAGCAGGTGCCTCGCTTGCGCTTCTATCTGCCGAGACTTGGAGCTGGCCAGCGCGCACCTTCCCGCTGTGTGTGCTGCTGTCCGCAAACAGCCTCCAAACAAAGCAGGGTGCTAAGGCATGAGAAGTAAGCGTCCCAGGAGGGAATCTGCCTGCGACGGAAGCTGTGCAGCACATCCCTTGTTCCGCTCGCCACTTCCCTGACTCTTAGGCAAAGCCCAGCTCAGCTGGCTTGTAGGCGTGCCTCCGTGCTCAGAAGCAGTCCCGTGGCAGGCAGGATACAGGGGGATGTATTCTGGGCACGCAGCATGCTGCTTCCCATGCCCGGGACAAACTGCGAGCCGGTGCCTCGCTTGCGCTTCTATCTGCCGAGACTTGGAGCTGGCCAGCGCGCACCTTCCCGCTGTGTGTGCTGCTGTCCGCAAACAGCCTCCAAACAAAGCAGGGCGCTAAGGCATGAGAAGTAAGCGTCCCAGGAGGGAATCTGCCTGCGAGGGAAGCTGTGCAGCACATCCCTTGTTCCGCTCGCCACTTCCCTGACTCTTAGGCAAAGCCCATCTCAGCTGCCTTTTAGGCGTGCCTCCGTGCTCAGAAGCAGTCCCGTGGCAGGCAGGATACAGGGGGATGTATTCTGGGCACGCAGCATGCTGCTTCCCATGCCCGGGACAAACTGCGAGCCGGTGCCTCGCTTGCGCTTCTATCTGCCGAGACTTGGAGCTGGCCAGCGCGCACCTTCCCGCTGTGTGTGCTGCTGTCCGCAAACAGCCTCCAAACAAAGCAGGGCGCTAAGGCATGAGAAGTAAGCACCCCAGGAGGGAATCTGCCTGCGACGGAAGCTGTGCAGCACATCCCTTGTTCCGCTCGCCACTTCCCTGACTCTTAGGCAAAGCCCATCTCAGCTGGCTTGTAGGCGTGCCTCCATGCTCAGAAGCAGTCCCGTGGCAGGCAGGATACAGGGGGATGTGTTCTGGGCACGCAGCATGCTGCTTCCCATGCCCGGGACAAACTGCGAGCAGGTGCCTGGCTTGCGCTTCTATCTGCCGAGACTTGGAGCTGGCCAGCGCGCACCTTCCCACTGTGTGTGCTGCTGTCCGCAAACAGCCTCCAAACAAAGCAGGGCGCTAAGGCATGAGAAGTAAGCGCCCCAGGAGGGAATCTGCCTGCGAGGGAAGCTGTGCAGCACATCCCTTGTTCCGCTCGCCACTTCCCTGACTCTTAGGCAAAGCCCATCTCAGCTGGCTTGTAGGCGTGCCTCCGTGCTCAGAAGCAGTCCCGTGGCAGGCAGGATACAGGGGGATGTGTTCTGGGCACGCAGCATGCTGCTTCCCATGCCCGGGACAAACTGCGAGCAGGTGCCTCGCTTGCGCTTCTATCTGCCGAGACTTGGAGCTGGCCAGCGCGCACCTTCCCGCTGTGTGTGCTGCTGTCCGCAAACAGCCTCCAAACAAAGCAGGGCGCTAAGGCATGAGAAGTAAGCGTCCCAGGAGGGAATCTGCCTGCGAGGGAAGCTGTGCAGCACATCCCTTGTTCCGCTCGCCACTTCCCTGACTCTTAGGCAAAGCCCAGCTCAGCTGGCTTGTAGGCATGCCTCCGTGCTCAGAAGCAGTCCCGTGGCAGGCAGGATACAGGGGGATGTATTCTGGGCATGCAGCATGCTGCTTCCCATGCCCGGGACAAACTGCGAGCAGGTGCCTCGCTTGCGCTTCTATCTGCCGAGACTTGGAGCTGGCCAGCGCGCACCTTGCCGCTGTGTGTGCTGCTGTCCGCAAACAGCCTCCAAACAAAGCAGGGCGCTAAGGCATGAGAAGTAAGCGCCCCAGGAGGGAATCTGCCTGCGAGGGAAGCTGTGCAGCACATCCCTTGTTCCGCTCGCCACTTCCCTGACTCTTAGGCAAAGCCCAGCTCAGCTGGCTTGTAGGCGTGCCTCCGTGCTCAGAAGCAGTCCCGTGGCAGGCAGGATACAGGGGGATGTGTTCTGGGCACGCAGCATGCTGCTTCCCATGCCCGGGACAAACTGCGAGCAGGTGCCTCGCTTGCGCTTCTATCTGCCGAGACTTGGAGCTGGCCAGCGCGCACCTTCCCGCTGTGTGTGCTGCTGTCCGCAAACAGCCTCCAAACAAAGCAGGGCGCTAAGGCATGAGAAGTAAGCGTCCCAGGAGGGAATCTGCCTGCGAGGGAAGCTGTGCAGCACATCCCTTGTTCCGCTCGCCACTTCCCTGACTCTTAGGCAAAGCCCAGCTCAGCTGGCTTGTAGGCGTGCCTCCGTGCTCAGAAGCAGTCCCGTGGCAGGCAGGATACAGGGGGATGTATTCTGGGCATGCAGCATGCTGCTTCCCATGCCCGGGACAAACTGCGAGCCGGTGCCTCGCTTGCGCTTCTATCTGCCGAGACTTGGAGCCGATCAGAGCGCACCTTGCCGCTGTGTGTGCTGCTGTCCGCAAACAGCCTCCAAACAAAGCAGGGCGCTAAGGCATGAGAAGTTAGCGTCCCAGGAGGGAATCTGCCTGCGACGGAAGCTGTGCAGCACATCCCTTGTTCCGCTCGCCACTTCCCTGACTCTTAGGCAAAGCCCATCTCAGCTGGCTTGTAGGCGTGCCTCCGTGCTCAGAAGCAGTCCCGTGGCAGGCAGGATACAGGGGGATATGTTCTGGGCACGCAGCATGCTGCTTCCCATGCCCGGGACAAACTGCGAGCAGGTGCCTCGCTTGCGCTTCTATCTGCCGAGACTTGGAGCTGGCCAGCGCGCACCTTCCCGCTGTGTGTGCTGCTGTCCGCAAACAGCCTCCAAACAAAGCAGGGCGCTAAGGCATGAGAAGTAAGCGCCCCAGGAGGGAATCTGCCTGCGAGGGAAGCTGTGCAGCACATCCCTTGTTCCGCTCGCCACTTCCCTGACTCTTAGGCAAAGCCCAGCTCAGCTGGCTTGTAGGCGTGCCTCCGTGCTCAGAAGCAGTCCCGTGGCAGGCAGGATACAGGGGGATGTGTTCTGGGCACGCAGCATGCTGCTTCCCATGCCCGGGACAAACTGCGAGCAGGTGCCTCGCTTGCGCTTCTATCTGCCGAGACTTGGAGCTGGCCAGCGCGCACCTTCCCGCTGTGTGTGCTGCTGTCCGCAAACAGCCTCCAAACAAAGCAGGGCGCTAAGGCATGAGAAGTAAGCGCCCCAGGAGGGAATCTGCCTGCGACGGAAGCTGTGCAGCACATCCCTTGTTCCGCTCGCCACTTCCCTGACTCTTAGGCAAAGCCCAGCTCAGCTGGCTTGTAGGCGTGCCTCCGTGCTCAGAAGCAGTCCCGTGGCAGGCAGGATACAGGGGGATGTGTTCTGGGCACGCAGCATGCTGCTTCCCATGCCCGGGACAAACTGCGAGCAGGTGCCTCGCTTGCGCTTCTATCTGCCGAGACTTGGAGCTGGCCAGCGCGCACCTTGCCGCTGTGTGTGCTGCTGTCCGCAAACAGCCTCCAAACAAAGCAGGGCGCTAAGGCATGAGAAGTAAGCGTCCCAGGAGGGAATCTGCCTGCGACGGAAGCTGTGCAGCACATCCCTTGTTCCGCTCGCCACTTCCCTGACTCTTAGGCAAAGCCCATCTCAGCTGGCTTGTAGGCGTGCCTCCGTGCTCAGAAGCAGTCCCGTGGCAGGCAGGATACAGGGGGATGTATTCTGGGCATGCAGCATGCTGCTTCCAATGCCCGGGACAAACTGCGAGCAGGTGCCTCGCTTGCGCTTCTATCTGCCGAGACTTGGAGCTGGCCAGCGCGCACCTTGCCGCTGTGTGTGCTGCTGTCCGCAAACAGCCTCCAAACAAAGCAGGGCGCTAAGGCATGAGAAGTAAGCGCCCCAGGAGGGAATCTGCCTGCGACGGAAGCTGTGCAGCACATCCCTTGTTCCGCTCGCCACTTCCCTGACTCTTAGGCAAAGCCCAGCTCAGCTGGCTTGTAGGCGTGCCTCCGTGCTCAGAAGCAGTCCCGTGGCAGGCAGGATACAGGGGGATGTATTCTGGGCACGCAGCATGCTGCTTCCCATGCCCGGGACAAACTGCGAGCAGGTGCCTCGCTTGCGCTTCTATCTGCCGAGACTTGGAGCCGATCAGAGCGCACCTTCCCGCTGTGTGTGCTGCTGTCCGCAAACAGCCTCCAAACAAAGCAGGGCGCTAAGGCATGAGAAGTAAGCGCCCCAGGAGGGAATCTGCCTGCGAGGGAAGCTGTGCAGCACATCCCTTGTTCCGCTCGCCACTTCCCTGACTCTTAGGCAAAGCCCAGCTCAGCTGGCTTGTAGGCGTGCCTCCGTGCTCAGAAGCAGTCCCGTGGCAGGCAGGATACAGGGGGATGTGTTCTGGGCATGCAGCATGCTGCTTCCCATGCCCGGGACAAACTGCGAGCCGGTGCCTCGCTTGCGCTTCTATCTGCCGAGACTTGGAGCTGGCCAGCGCGCACCTTCCCGCTGTGTGTGCTGCTGTCCGCAAACAGCCTCCAAACAAAGCAGGGCGCTAAGGCATGAGAAGTAAGCGTCCCAGGAGGGAATCTGCCTGCGACGGAAGCTGTGCAGCACATCCCTTGTTCCGCTCGCCACTTCCCTGACTCTTAGGCAAAGCCCATCTCAGCTGGCTTGTAGGCGTGCCTCCGTGCTCAGAAGCAGTCCCGTGGCAGGCAGGATACAGGGGGATGTGTTCTGGGCACGCAGCATGCTGCTTCCCATGCCCGGGACAAACTGCGAGCAGGTGCCTCGCTTGCGCTTCTATCTGCCGAGACTTGGAGCTGGCCAGCGCGCACCTTGCCGCTGTGTGTGCTGCTGTCCGCAAACAGCCTCCAAACAAAGCAGGGCGCTAAGGCATGAGAAGTAAGCGCCCCAGGAGGGAATCTGCCTGCGAGGGAAGCTGTGCAGCACATCCCTTGTTCCGCTCGCCACTTCCCTGACTCTTAGGCAAAGCCCAGCTCAGCTGGCTTGTAGGCGTGCCTCCGTGCTCAGAAGCAGTCCCGTGGCAGGCAGGATACAGGGGGATGTGTTCTGGGCACGCAGCATGCTGCTTCCCATGCCCGGGACAAACTGCGAGCAGGTGCCTCGCTTGCGCTTCTATCTGCCGAGACTTGGAGCTGGCCAGCGCGCACCTTCCCGCTGTGTGTGCTGCTGTCCGCAAACAGCCTCCAAACAAAGCAGGGCGCTAAGGCATGAGAAGTAAGCGTCCCAGGAGGGAATCTGCCTGCGACGGAAGCTGTGCAGCACATCCCTTGTTCCGCTCGCCACTTCCCTGACTCTTAGGCAAAGCCCATCTCAGCTGGCTTGTAGGCGTGCCTCCGTGCTCAGAAGCAGTCCCGTGGCAGGCAGGATACAGGGGGATGTATTCTGGGCATGCAGCATGCTGCTTCCCATGCCCGGGACAAACTGCGAGCAGGTGCCTCGCTTGCGCTTCTATCTGCCGAGACTTGGAGCTGGCCAGCGCGCACCTTGCCGCTGTGTGTGCTGCTGTCCGCAAACAGCCTCCAAACAAAGCAGGGCGCTAAGGCATGAGAAGTAAGCGCCCCAGGAGGGAATCTGCCTGCGAGGGAAGCTGTGCAGCACATCCCTTGTTCCACTCGCCACTTCTCTGACTCTTAGGCAAAGCCCAGCTCAGCTGGCTTGTAGGCGTGCCTCCGTGCTCAGAAGCAGTCCCGTGGCAGGCAGGATACAGGGGGATGTATTCTGGGCATGCAGCATGCTGCTTCCCATGCCCGGGACAAACTGCGAGCAGGTGCCTCGCTTGCGCTTCTATCTGCCGAGACTTGGAGCCGATCAGAGCGCACCTTGCCGCTGTGTGTGCTGCTGTCCGCAAACAGCCTCCAAACAAAGCAGGGCGCTAAGGCATGAGAAGTAAGCGCCCCAGGAGGGAATCTGCCTGTGAGGGAAGCTGTGCAGCACATCCCTTGTTCCGCTCGCCACTTCTCTGACTCTTAGGCAAAGCCCAGCTCAGCTGGCTTGTAGGCGTGCCTCCGTGCTCAGAAGCAGTCCCGTGGCAGGCAGGATACAGGGGGATGTATTCTGGGCATGCAGCATGCTGCTTCCCATGCCCGGGACAAACTGCGAGCAGGTGCCTCGCTTGCGCTTCTATCTGCCGAGACTTGGAGCCGATCAGAGCGCACCTTGCCGCTGTGTGTGCTGCTGTCCGCAAACAGCCTCCAAACAAAGCAGGGCGCTAAGGCATGAGAAGTTAGCGTCCCAGGAGGGAATCTGCCTGTGAGGGAAGCTGTGCAGCACATCCCTTGTTCCGCTCGCCACTTCCCTGACTCTTAGGCAAAGCCCATCTCAGCTGGCTTGTAGGCGTGCCTCCGTGCTCAGAAGCAGTCCCGTGGCAGGCAGGATACAGGGGGATGTATTCTGGGCATGCAGCATGCTGCTTCCCATGCCCGGGACAAACTGCGAGCAGGTGCCTCGCTTGCGCTTCTATCTGCCGAGACTTGGAGCCGATCAGAGCGCACCTTCCCGCTGTGTGTGCTGCTGTCCGCAAACAGCCTCCAAACAAAGCAGGGCGCTAAGGCATGAGAAGTAAGCGCCCCAGGAGGGAATCTGCCTGCGAGGGAAGCTGTGCAGCACATCCCTTGTTCCGCTCGCCACTTCCCTGACTCTTAGGCAAAGCCCAGCTCAGCTGGCTTGTAGGCGTGCCTCCGTGCTCAGAAGCAGTCCCGTGGCAGGCAGGATACAGGGGGATGTGTTCTGGGCATGCAGCATGCTGCTTCCCATGCCCGGGACAAACTGCGAGCCGGTGCCTCGCTTGCGCTTCTATCTGCCGAGACTTGGAGCTGGCCAGCGCGCACCTTCCCGCTGTGTGTGCTGCTGTCCGCAAACAGCCTCCAAACAAAGCAGGGCGCTAAGGCATGAGAAGTAAGCGTCCCAGGAGGGAATCTGCCTGCGACGGAAGCTGTGCAGCACATCCCTTGTTCCGCTCGCCACTTCCCTGACTCTTAGGCAAAGCCCATCTCAGCTGGCTTGTAGGCGTGCCTCCGTGCTCAGAAGCAGTCCCGTGGCAGGCAGGATACAGGGGGATGTGTTCTGGGCACGCAGCATGCTGCTTCCCATGCCCGGGACAAACTGCGAGCAGGTGCCTCGCTTGCGCTTCTATCTGCCGAGACTTGGAGCTGGCCAGCGCGCACCTTGCCGCTGTGTGTGCTGCTGTCCGCAAACAGCCTCCAAACAAAGCAGGGCGCTAAGGCATGAGAAGTAAGCGCCCCAGGAGGGAATCTGCCTGCGAGGGAAGCTGTGCAGCACATCCCTTGTTCCGCTCGCCACTTCCCTGACTCTTAGGCAAAGCCCAGCTCAGCTGGCTTGTAGGCGTGCCTCCGTGCTCAGAAGCAGTCCCGTGGCAGGCAGGATACAGGGGGATGTGTTCTGGGCACGCAGCATGCTGCTTCCCATGCCCGGGACAAACTGCGAGCAGGTGCCTCGCTTGCGCTTCTATCTGCCGAGACTTGGAGCTGGCCAGCGCGCACCTGCCCGCTGTGTGTGCTGCTGTCCGCAAACAGCCTCCAAACAAAGCAGGGCGCTAAGGCATGAGAAGTAAGCGTCCCAGGAGGGAATCTGCCTGCGAGGGAAGCTGTGCAGCACATCCCTTGTTCCGCTCGCCACTTCCCTGACTCTTAGGCAAAGCCCAGCTCAGCTGGCTTGTAGGCGTGCCTCCGTGCTCAGAAGCAGTCCCGTGGCAGGCAGGATACAGGGGGATGTGTTCTGGGCACGCAGCATGCTGCTTCCCATGCCCGGGACAAACTGCGAGCAGGTGCCTCGCTTGCGCTTCTATCTGCCGAGACTTGGAGCTGGCCAGCGCGCACCTTCCCGCTGTGTGTGCTGCTGTCCGCAAACAGCCTCCAAACAAAGCAGGGCGCTAAGGCATGAGAAGTAAGCGTCCCAGGAGGGAATCTGCCTGCGAGGGAAGCTGTGCAGCACATCCCTTGTTCCGCTCGCCACTTCCCTGACTCTTAGGCAAAGCCCATCTCAGCTGGCTTGTAGGCGTGCCTCCGTGCTCAGAAGCAGTCCCGTGGCAGGCAGGATACAGGGGGATGTATTCTGGGCATGCAGCATGCTGCTTCCCATGCCCGGGACAAACTGCGAGCAGGTGCCTCGCTTGCGCTTCTATCTGCCGAGACTTGGAGCCGATCAGAGCGCACCTTGCCGCTGTGTGTGCTGCTGTCCGCAAACAGCCTCCAAAAAAAGCAGGGCGCTAAGGCATAGAAGTTAGCGTCCCAGGAGGGAATCTGCCTGCGACGGAAGCTGTGCAGCACATCCCTTGTTCCGCTCGCCACTTCCCTGACTCTTAGGCAAAGCCCAGCTCAGCTGGCTTGTAGGCGTGCCTCCGTGCTCAGAAGCAGTCCCGTGGCAGGCAGGATACAGGGGGATGTGTTCTGGGCACGCAGCATGCTGCTTCCCATGCCCGGGACAAACTGCGAGCAGGTGCCTCGCTTGCGCTTCTATCTGCCGAGACTTGGAGCTGGCCAGCGCGCACCTTGCCGCTGTGTGTGCTGCTGTCCGCAAACAGCCTCCAAACAAAGCAGGGCGCTAAGGCATGAGAAGTAAGCGCCCCAGGAGGGAATCTGCCTGCGAGGGAAGCTGTGCAGCACATCCCTTGTTCCGCTCGCCACTTCCCTGACTCTTAGGCAAAGCCCATCTCAGCTGGCTTGTAGGCGTGCCTCCGTGCTCAGAAGCAGTCCCGTGGCAGGCAGGATACAGGGGGATGTGTTCTGGGCACGCAGCATGCTGCTTCCCATGCCCGGGACAAACTGCGAGCCGGTGCCTCGCTTGCGCTTCTATCTGCCGAGACTTGGAGCCGATCAGAGCGCACCTTGCCGCTGTGTGTGCTGCTGTCCGCAAACAGCCTCCAAACAAAGCAGGGCGCTAAGGCATGAGAAGTTAGCGCCCCAGGAGGGAATCTGCCTGCGAGGGAAGCTGTGCAGCACATCCCTTGTTCCGCTCGCCACTTCCCTGACTCTTAGGCAAAGCCCAGCTCAGCTGGCTTGTAGGCGTGCCTCCGTGCTCAGAAGCAGTCCCGTGGCAGGCAGGATACAGGGGGATGTGTTCTGGGCACGCAGCATGCTGCTTCCCATGCCCGGGACAATCTGCGAGCCGGTGCCTCGCTTGCGCTTCTATCTGCCGAGACTTGGAGCTGGCCAGCGCGCACCTTCCCGCTGTGTGTGCTGCTGTCCGCAAACAGCCTCCAAACAAAGCAGGGCGCTAAGGCATGAGAAGTAAGCGCCCCAGGAGGGAATCTGCCTGCGAGGGAAGCTGTGCAGCACATCCCTTGTTCCGCTCGCCACTTCCCTGACTCTTAGGCAAAGCCCAGCTCAGCTGGCTTGTAGGCGTGCCTCCGTGCTCAGAAGCAGTCCCGTGGCAGGCAGGATACAGGGGGATGTGTTCTGGGCACGCAGCATGCTGCTTCCCATGCCCGGGACAAACTGCGAGCCGGTGCCTCGCTTGCGCTTCTATCTGCCGAGACTTGGAGCTGGCCAGCGCGCACCTTCCCGCTGTGTGTGCTGCTGTCCGCAAACAGCCTCCAAACAAAGCAGGGCGCTAAGGCATGAGAAGTTAGCGTCCCAGGAGGGAATCTGCCTGCGACGGAAGCTGTGCAGCACATCCCTTGTTCCGCTCGCCACTTCCCTGACTCTTAGGCAAAGCCCATCTCAGCTGGCTTGTAGGCGTGCCTCCGTGCTCAGAAGCAGTCCCGTGGCAGGCAGGATACAGGGGGATGTGTTCTGGGCACGCAGCATGCTGCTTCCCATGCCCGGGACAAACTGCGAGCCGGTGCCTCGCTTGCGCTTCTATCTGCCGAGACTTGGAGCCGATCAGAGCGCACCTTCCCGCTGTGTGTGCTGCTGTCCGCAAACAGCCTCCAAACAAAGCAGGGCGCTAAGGCATGAGAAGTAAGCGTCCCAGGAGGGAATCTGCCTGCGAGGGAAGCTGTGCAGCACATCCCTTGTTCCGCTCGCCACTTTCCTGACTCTTAGGCAAAGCCCATCTCAGCTGGCTTGTAGGCGTGCCTCCGTGCTCAGAAGCAGTCCCGTGGCAGGCAGGATACAGGGGGATGTGTTCTGGGCACGCAGCATGCTGCTTCCCATGCCCGGGACAAACTGCGAGCCGGTGCCTCGCTTGCGCTTCTATCTGCCGAGACTTGGAGCCGATCAGAGCGCACCTTGCCGCTGTGTGTGCTGCTGTCCGCAAACAGCCTCCAAACAAAGCAGGGCGCTAAGGCATGAGAAGTAAGCGCCCCAGGAGGGAATCTGCCTGCGAGGGAAGCTGTGCAGCACATCCCTTGTTCCGCTCGCCACTTCCCTGACTCTTAGGCAAAGCCCAGCTCAGCTGACTTGTAGGCGTGCCTCCGTGCTCAGAAGCAGTCCCGTGGCAGGCAGGATACAGGGGGATGTATTCTGGGCATGCAGCATGCTGCTTCCCATGCCCGGGACAAACTGCGAGCAGGTGCCTCGCTTGCGCTTCTATCTGCCGAGACTTGGAGCCGATCAGAGCGCACCTTCCCGCTGTGTGTGCTGCTGTCCGCAAACAGCCTCCAAACAAAGCAGGGCGCTAAGGCATGAGAAGTAAGCGCCCCAGGAGGGAATCTGCCTGCGAGGGAAGCTGTGCAGCACATCCCTTGTTCCGCTCGCCACTTCCCTGACTCTTAGGCAAAGCCCATCTCAGCTGGCTTGTAGGCGTGCCTCCGTGCTCAGAAGCAGTCCCGTGGCAGGCAGGATACAGGGGGATGTGTTCTGGGCATGCAGCATGCTGCTTCCCATGCCCGGGACAAACTGCGAGCCGGTGCCTCGCTTGCGCTTCTATCTGCCGAGACTTGGAGCTGGCCAGCGCGCACCTTCCCGCTGTGTGTGCTGCTGTCCGCAAACAGCCTCCAAACAAAGCAGGGCGCTAAGGCATGAGAAGTAAGCGTCCCAGGAGGGAATCTGCCTGCGACGGAAGCTGTGCAGCACATCCCTTGTTCCGCTCGCCACTTCCCTGACTCTTAGGCAAAGCCCATCTCAGCTGGCTTGTAGGCGTGCCTCCGTGCTCAGAAGCAGTCCCGTGGCAGGCAGGATACAGGGGGATGTGTTCTGGGCACGCAGCATGCTGCTTCCCATGCCCGGGACAAACTGCGAGCAGGTGCCTCGCTTGCGCTTCTATCTGCCGAGACTTGGAGCTGGCCAGCGCGCACCTTGCCGCTGTGTGTGCTGCTGTCCGCAAACAGCCTCCAAACAAAGCAGGGCGCTAAGGCATGAGAAGTAAGCGCCCCAGGAGGGAATCTGCCTGCGAGGGAAGCTGTGCAGCACATCCCTTGTTCCGCTCGCCACTTCCCTGACTCTTAGGCAAAGCCCAGCTCAGCTGGCTTGTAGGCGTGCCTCCGTGCTCAGAAGCAGTCCCGTGGCAGGCAGGATACAGGGGGATGTGTTCTGGGCACGCAGCATGCTGCTTCCCATGCCCGGGACAAACTGCGAGCAGGTGCCTCGCTTGCGCTTCTATCTGCCGAGACTTGGAGCTGGCCAGCGCGCACCTTCCCGCTGTGTGTGCTGCTGTCCGCAAACAGCCTCCAAACAAAGCAGGGCGCTAAGGCATGAGAAGTAAGCGTCCCAGGAGGGAATCTGCCTGCGACGGAAGCTGTGCAGCACATCCCTTGTTCCGCTCGCCACTTCCCTGACTCTTAGGCAAAGCCCATCTCAGCTGGCTTGTAGGCGTGCCTCCGTGCTCAGAAGCAGTCCCGTGGCAGGCAGGATACAGGGGGATGTGTTCTGGGCACGCAGCATGCTGCTTCCCATGCCCGGGACAAACTGCGAGCAGGTGCCTCGCTTGCGCTTCTATCTGCCGAGACTTGGAGCTGGCCAGCGCGCACCTTGCCGCTGTGTGTGCTGCTGTCCGCAAACAGCCTCCAAACAAAGCAGGGCGCTAAGGCATGAGAAGTAAGCGCCCCAGGAGGGAATCTGCCTGCGAGGGAAGCTGTGCAGCACATCCCTTGTTCCGCTCGCCACTTCCCTGACTCTTAGGCAAAGCCCAGCTCAGCTGGCTTGTAGGCGTGCCTCCGTGCTCAGAAGCAGTCCCGTGGCAGGCAGGATACAGGGGGATGTGTTCTGGGCACGCAGCATGCTGCTTCCCATGCCCGGGACAAACTGCGAGCAGGTGCCTCGCTTGCGCTTCTATCTGCCGAGACTTGGAGCTGGCCAGCGCGCACCTTCCCGCTGTGTGTGCTGCTGTCCGCAAACAGCCTCCAAACAAAGCAGGGCGCTAAGGCATGAGAAGTAAGCGTCCCAGGAGGGAATCTGCCTGCGAGGGAAGCTGTGCAGCACATCCCTTGTTCCGCTCGCCACTTCCCTGACTCTTAGGCAAAGCCCATCTCAGCTGGCTTGTAGGCGTGCCTCCGTGCTCAGAAGCAGTCCCGTGGCAGGCAGGATACAGGGGGATGTATTCTGGGCATGCAGCATGCTGCTTCCCATGCCCGGGACAAACTGCGAGCAGGTGCCTCGCTTGCGCTTCTATCTGCCGAGACTTGGAGCTGGCCAGCGCGCACCTTGCCGCTGTGTGTGCTGCTGTCCGCAAACAGCCTCCAAACAAAGCAGGGCGCTAAGGCATGAGAAGTAAGCGCCCCGGGAGGGAATCTGCCTGCGAGGGAAGCTGTGCAGCACATCCCTTGTTCCGCTCGCCACTTCTCTGACTCTTAGGCAAAGCCCAGCTCAGCTGGCTTGTAGGCGTGCCTCCGTGCTCAGAAGCAGTCCCGTGGCAGGCAGGATACAGGGGGATGTATTCTGGGCATGCAGCATGCTGCTTCCCATGCCCGGGACAAACTGCGAGCAGGTGCCTCGCTTGCGCTTCTATCTGCCGAGACTTGGAGCCGATCAGAGCGCACCTTGCCGCTGTGTGTGCTGCTGTCCGCAAACAGCCTCCAAACAAAGCAGGGCGCTAAGGCATGAGAAGTAAGCGTCCCAGGAGGGAATCTGCCTGCGAGGGAAGCTGTGCAGCACATCCCTTGTTCCGTTCGCCACTTCCCTGACTCTTAGGCAAAGCCCAGCTCAGCTGGCTTGTAGGCGTGCCTCCGTGCTCAGAAGCAGTCCCGTGGCAGGCAGGATACAGGGGGATGTATTCTGGGCATGCAGCATGCTGCTTCCCATGCCCGGGACAAACTGCGAGCAGGTGCCTCGCTTGCGCTTCTATCTGCCGAGACTTGGAGCCGATCAGAGCGCACCTTGCCGCTGTGTGTGCTGCTGTCCGCAAACAGCCTCCAAAAAAAGCAGGGCGCTAAGGCATAGAAGTTAGCGTCCCAGGAGGGAATCTGCCTGCGACGGAAGCTGTGCAGCACATCCCTTGTTCCGCTCGCCACTTCCCTGACTCTTAGGCAAAGCCCAGCTCAGCTGGCTTGTAGGCGTGCCTCCGTGCTCAGAAGCAGTCCCGTGGCAGGCAGGATACAGGGGGATGTGTTCTGGGCACGCAGCATGCTGCTTCCCATGCCCGGGACAAACTGCGAGCAGGTGCCTCGCTTGCGCTTCTATCTGCCGAGACTTGGAGCTGGCCAGCGCGCACCTTGCCGCTGTGTGTGCTGCTGTCCGCAAACAGCCTCCAAACAAAGCAGGGCGCTAAGGCATGAGAAGTAAGCGCCCCAGGAGGGAATCTGCCTGCGAGGGAAGCTGTGCAGCACATCCCTTGTTCCGCTCGCCACTTCCCTGACTCTTAGGCAAAGCCCATCTCAGCTGGCTTGTAGGCGTGCCTCCGTGCTCAGAAGCAGTCCCGTGGCAGGCAGGATACAGGGGGATGTGTTCTGGGCACGCAGCATGCTGCTTCCCATGCCCGGGACAAACTGCGAGCCGGTGCCTCGCTTGCGCTTCTATCTGCCGAGACTTGGAGCCGATCAGAGCGCACCTTGCCGCTGTGTGTGCTGCTGTCCGCAAACAGCCTCCAAACAAAGCAGGGCGCTAAGGCATGAGAAGTTAGCGCCCCAGGAGGGAATCTGCCTGCGAGGGAAGCTGTGCAGCACATCCCTTGTTCCGCTCGCCACTTCCCTGACTCTTAGGCAAAGCCCAGCTCAGCTGGCTTGTAGGCGTGCCTCCGTGCTCAGAAGCAGTCCCGTGGCAGGCAGGATACAGGGGGATGTGTTCTGGGCACGCAGCATGCTGCTTCCCATGCCCGGGACAATCTGCGAGCCGGTGCCTCGCTTGCGCTTCTATCTGCCGAGACTTGGAGCTGGCCAGCGCGCACCTTCCCGCTGTGTGTGCTGCTGTCCGCAAACAGCCTCCAAACAAAGCAGGGCGCTAAGGCATGAGAAGTAAGCGCCCCAGGAGGGAATCTGCCTGCGAGGGAAGCTGTGCAGCACATCCCTTGTTCCGCTCGCCACTTCCCTGACTCTTAGGCAAAGCCCAGCTCAGCTGGCTTGTAGGCGTGCCTCCGTGCTCAGAAGCAGTCCCGTGGCAGGCAGGATACAGGGGGATGTGTTCTGGGCACGCAGCATGCTGCTTCCCATGCCCGGGACAAACTGCGAGCCGGTGCCTCGCTTGCGCTTCTATCTGCCGAGACTTGGAGCTGGCCAGCGCGCACCTTCCCGCTGTGTGTGCTGCTGTCCGCAAACAGCCTCCAAACAAAGCAGGGCGCTAAGGCATGAGAAGTTAGCGTCCCAGGAGGGAATCTGCCTGCGACGGAAGCTGTGCAGCACATCCCTTGTTCCGCTCGCCACTTCCCTGACTCTTAGGCAAAGCCCATCTCAGCTGGCTTGTAGGCGTGCCTCCGTGCTCAGAAGCAGTCCCGTGGCAGGCAGGATACAGGGGGATGTGTTCTGGGCACGCAGCATGCTGCTTCCCATGCCCGGGACAAACTGCGAGCCGGTGCCTCGCTTGCGCTTCTATCTGCCGAGACTTGGAGCCGATCAGAGCGCACCTTCCCGCTGTGTGTGCTGCTGTCCGCAAACAGCCTCCAAACAAAGCAGGGCGCTAAGGCATGAGAAGTAAGCGTCCCAGGAGGGAATCTGCCTGCGAGGGAAGCTGTGCAGCACATCCCTTGTTCCGCTCGCCACTTTCCTGACTCTTAGGCAAAGCCCATCTCAGCTGGCTTGTAGGCGTGCCTCCGTGCTCAGAAGCAGTCCCGTGGCAGGCAGGATACAGGGGGATGTGTTCTGGGCACGCAGCATGCTGCTTCCCATGCCCGGGACAAACTGCGAGCCGGTGCCTCGCTTGCGCTTCTATCTGCCGAGACTTGGAGCCGATCAGAGCGCACCTTGCCGCTGTGTGTGCTGCTGTCCGCAAACAGCCTCCAAACAAAGCAGGGCGCTAAGGCATGAGAAGTAAGCGCCCCAGGAGGGAATCTGCCTGCGAGGGAAGCTGTGCAGCACATCCCTTGTTCCGCTCGCCACTTCCCTGACTCTTAGGCAAAGCCCAGCTCAGCTGACTTGTAGGCGTGCCTCCGTGCTCAGAAGCAGTCCCGTGGCAGGCAGGATACAGGGGGATGTATTCTGGGCATGCAGCATGCTGCTTCCCATGCCCGGGACAAACTGCGAGCAGGTGCCTCGCTTGCGCTTCTATCTGCCGAGACTTGGAGCCGATCAGAGCGCACCTTGCCGCTGTGTGTGCTGCTGTCCGCAAACAGCCTCCAAACAAAGCAGGGCGCTAAGGCATGAGAAGTTAGCGTCCCAGGAGGGAATCTGCCTGCGAGGGAAGCTGTGCAGCACATCCCTTGTTCCGCTCGCCACTTCCCTGACTCTTAGGCAAAGCCCATCTCAGCTGGCTTGTAGGCGTGCCTCCGTGCTCAGAAGCAGTCCCGTGGCAGGCAGGATACAGGGGGATGTATTCTGGGCATGCAGCATGCTGCTTCCCATGCCCGGAACAAACTGCGAGCAGGTGCCTCGCTTGCGCTTCTATCTGCCGAGACTTGGAGCCGATCAGAGCGCACCTTCCCGCTGTGTGTGCTGCTGTCCGCAAACAGCCTCCAAACAAAGCAGGGCGCTAAGGCATGAGAAGTAAGCGCCCCAGGAGGGAATCTGCCTGCGAGGGAAGCTGTGCAGCACATCCCTTGTTCCGCTCGCCACTTCCCTGACTCTTAGGCAAAGCCCAGCTCAGCTGGCTTGTAGGCGTGCCTCCGTGCTCAGAAGCAGTCCCGTGGCAGGCAGGATACAGGGGGATGTGTTCTGGGCACGCAGCATGCTGCTTCCCATGCCCGGGACAAACTGCGAGCAGGTGCCTCGCTTGCGCTTCTATCTGCCGAGACTTGGAGCTGGCCAGCGCGCACCTTGCCGCTGTGTGTGCTGCTGTCCGCAAACAGCCTCCAAACAAAGCAGGGCGCTAAGGCATGAGAAGTAAGCGTCCCAGGAGGGAATCTGCCTGCGAGGGAAGCTGTGCAGCACATCCCTTGTTCCGCTCGCCACTTCCCTGACTCTTAGGCAAAGCCCAGCTCAGCTGGCTTGTAGGCGTGCCTCCGTGCTCAGAAGCAGTCCCGTGGCAGGCAGGATACAGGGGGATGTGTTCTGGGCACGCAGCATGCTGCTTCCCATGCCCGGGACAAACTGCGAGCCGGTGCCTCGCTTGCGCTTCTATCTGCCGAGACTTGGAGCCGATCAGAGCGCACCTTCCCGCTGTGTGTGCTGCTGTCCGCAAACAGCCTCCAAACAAAGCAGGGCGCTAAGGCATGAGAAGTAAGCGCCCCAGGAGGGAATCTGCCTGCGAGGGAAGCTGTGCAGCACATCCCTTGTTCCGCTCGCCACTTCCCTGACTCTTAGGCAAAGCCCATCTCAGCTGGCTTGTAGGCGTGCCTCCGTGCTCAGAAGCAGTCCCGTGGCAGGCAGGATACAGGGGGATGTGTTCTGGGCACGCAGCATGCTGCTTCCCATGCCCGGGACAAACTGCGAGCCGGTGCCTCGCTTGCGCTTCTATCTGCCGAGACTTGGAGCCGATCAGAGCGCACCTTGCCCCTGTGTGTGCTGCTGTCCGCAAACAGCCTCCAAACAAAGCAGGGCGCTAAGGCATGAGAAGTTAGCGTCCCAGGAGGGAATCTGCCTGCGACGGAAGCTGTGCAGCACATCCCTTGTTCCGCTCGCCACTTCCCTGACTCTTAGGCAAAGCCCAGCTCAGCTGACTTGTAGGCGTGCCTCCGTGCTCAGAAGCAGTCCCGTGGCAGGCAGGATACAGGGGGATGTGTTCTGGGCACGCAGCATGCTGCTTCCCATGCCCGGAACAAACTGCGAGCAGGTGCCTCGCTTGCGCTTCTATCTGCCGAGACTTGGAGCCGATCAGCGCGCACCTTGCCGCTGTGTGTGCTGCTGTCCGCAAACAGCCTCCAAACAAAGCAGGGCGCTAAGGCATGAGAAGTAAGCGCCCCAGGAGGGAATCTGCCTGCGAGGGAAGCTGTGCAGCACATCCCTTGTTCCGCTCGCCACTTCCCTGACTCTTAGGCAAAGCCCAGCTCAGCTGGCTTGTAGGCGTGCCTCCGTGCTCAGAAGCAGTCCCGTGGCAGGCAGGATACAGGGGGATGTGTTCTGGGCACGCAGCATGCTGCTTCCCATGCCCGGGACAAACTGCGAGCCGGTGCCTCGCTTGCGCTTCTATCTGCCGAGACTTGGAGCCGATCAGAGCGCACCTTGCCGCTGTGTGTGCTCCTGTCCGCAAACAGCCTCCAAACAAAGCAGGGCGCTAAGGCATGAGAAGTAAGCGTCCCAGGAGGGAATCTGCCTGCGAGGGAAGCTGTGCAGCACATCCCTTGTTCCGCTCGCCACTTCCCTGACTCTTAGGCAAAGCCCATCTCAGCTGGCTTGTAGGCGTGCCTCCGTGCTCAGAAGCAGTCCCGTGGCAGGCAGGATACAGGGGGATGTGTTCTGGGCATGCAGCATGCTGCTTCCCATGCCCGGGACAAACTGCGAGCAGGTGCCTCGCTTGCGCTTCTATCTGCCGAGACTTGGAGCTGGCCAGCGCGCACCTTCCCGCTGTGTGTGCTGCTGTCCGCAAACAGCCTCCAAACAAAGCAGGGCGCTAAGGCATGAGAAGTAAGCGCCCCAGGAGGGAATCTGCCTGCGAGGGAAGCTGTGCAGCACATCCCTTGTTCCGCTCGCCACTTCCCTGACTCTTAGGCAAAGCCCATCTCAGCTGGCTTGTAGGCGTGCCTCCGTGCTCAGAAGCAGTCCCGTGGCAGGCAGGATACAGGGGGATGTGTTCTGGGCATGCAGCATGCTGCTTCCCATGCCCGGGACAAACTGCGAGCAGGTGCCTCGCTTGCGCTTCTATCTGCCGAGACTTGGAGCCGATCAGAGCGCAACTTCCCGCTGTGTGTGCTGCTGTCCGCAAACAGCCTCCAAACAAAGCAGGGCGCTAAGGCATGAGAAGTTAGCGTCCCAGGAGGGAATCTGCCTGCGACGGAAGCTGTGCAGCACATCCCTTGTTCCGCTCGCCACTTCCCTGACTCTTAGGCAAAGCCCATCTCAGCTGGCTTGTAGGCGTGCCTCCGTGCTCAGAAGCAGTCCCGTGGCAGGCAGGATACAGGGGGATGTGTTCTGGGCACGCAGCATGCTGCTTCCCATGCCCGGGACAAACTGCGAGCAGGTGCCTGGCTTGCGCTTCTATGTGCCGAGACTTGGAGCTGGCCAGCGCGCACCTTCCCGCTGTGTGTGCTGCTGTCCGCAAACAGCCTCCAAACAAAGCAGGGCGCTAAGGCATGAGAAGTAAGCGCCCCAGGAGGGAATCTGCCTGCGAGGGAAGCTGTGCAGCACATCCCTTGTTCCGCTCGCCACTTCCCTGACTCTTAGGCAAAGCCCATCTCAGCTGGCTTGTAGGCGTGCCTCCGTGCTCAGAAGCAGTCCCGTGGCAGGCAGGATACAGGGGGATGTGTTCTGGGCACGCAGCATGCTGCTTCCAATGCCCGGGACAAACTGCGAGCAGGTGCCTCGCTTGCGCTTCTATCTGCCGAGACTTGGAGCTGGCCAGCGCGCACCTTGCCGCTGTGTGTGCTGCTGTCCGCAAACAGCCTCCAAACAAAGCAGGGCGCTAAGGCATGAGAAGTAAGCGCCCCAGGAGGGAATCTGCCTGCGACGGAAGCTGTGCAGCACATCCCTTGTTCCGCTCGCCACTTCCCTGACTCTTAGGCAAAGCCCATCTCAGCTGGCTTGTAGGCGTGCCTCCGTGCTCAGAAGCAGTCCCGTGGCAGGCAGGATACAGGGGGATGTGTTCTGGGCACGCAGCATGCTGCTTCCAATGCCCGGGACAAACTGCGAGCAGGTGCCTCGCTTGCGCTTCTATCTGCCGAGACTTGGAGCTGGCCAGCGCGCACCTTGCCGCTGTGTGTGCTGCTGTCCGCAAACAGCCTCCAAACAAAGCAGGGCGCTAAGGCATGAGAAGTAAGCGCCCAGGAGGGAATCTGCCTGCGAGGGAAGCTGTGCAGCACATCCCTTGTTCCGCTCGCCACTTCCCTGACTCTTAGGCAAAGCCCAGCTCAGCTGGCTTGTAGGCGTGCCTCCGTGCTCAGAAGCAGTCCCGTGGCAGGCAGGATACAGGGGGATGTGTTCTGGGCACGCAGCATGCTGCTTCCCATGCCCGGGACAAACTGCGAGCCGGTGCCTCGCTTGCGCTTCTATCTGCCGAGACTTGGAGCCGATCAGAGCGCACCTTCCCGCTGTGTGTGCTGCTGTCCGCAAACAGCCTCCAAACAAAGCAGGGCGCTAAGGCATGAGAAGTAAGCGCCCCAGGAGGGAATCTGCCTGCGAGGGAAGCTGTGCAGCACATCCCTTGTTCCGCTCGCCACTTCCCTGACTCTTAGGCAAAGCCCATCTCAGCTGGCTTGTAGGCGTGCCTCCGTGCTCAGAAGCAGTCCCGTGGCAGGCAGGATACAGGGGGATGTATTCTGGGCATGCAGCATGCTGCTTCCCATGCCCGGGACAAACTGCGAGCAGGTGCCTCGCTTGCGCTTCTATCTGCCGAGACTTGGAGCCGATCAGAGCGCACCTTGCCGCTGTGTGTGCTGCTGTCCGCAAACAGCCTCCAAACAAAGCAGGGCGCTAAGGCATGAGAAGTTAGCGTCCCAGGAGGGAATCTGCCTGCGAGGGAAGCTGTGCAGCACATCCCTTGTTCCGCTCGCCACTTCCCTGACTCTTAGGCAAAGCCCATCTCAGCTGGCTTGTAGGCGTGCCTCCGTGCTCAGAAGCAGTCCCGTGGCAGGCAGGATACAGGGGGATGTGTTCTGGGCACGCAGCATGCTGCTTCCCATGCCCGGGACAAACTGCGAGCAGGTGCCTGGCTTGCGCTTCTATGTGCCGAGACTTGGAGCTGGCCAGCGCGCACCTTGCCGCTGTGTGTGCTGCTGTCCGCAAACAGCCTCCAAACAAAGCAGGGCGCTAAGGCATGAGAAGTAAGCGTCCCAGGAGGGAATCTGCCTGCGAGGGAAGCTGTGCAGCACATCCCTTGTTCCGCTCGCCACTTCCCTGACTCTTAGGCAAAGCCCAGCTCAGCTGGCTTGTAGGCGTGCCTCCGTGCTCAGAAGCAGTCCCGTGGCAGGCAGGATACAGGGGGATGTGTTCTGGGCACGCAGCATGCTGCTTCCCATGCCCGGGACAAACTGCGAGCCGGTGCCTCGCTTGCGCTTCTATCTGCCGAGACTTGGAGCCGATCAGAGCGCACCTTCCCGCTGTGTGTGCTGCTGTCCGCAAACAGCCTCCAAACAAAGCAGGGCGCTAAGGCATGAGAAGTAAGCGCCCCAGGAGGGAATCTGCCTGCGAGGGAAGCTGTGCAGCACATCCCTTGTTCCGCTCGCCACTTCCCTGACTCTTAGGCAAAGCCCATCTCAGCTGGCTTGTAGGCCTGCCTCCGTGCTCAGAAGCAGTCCCGTGGCAGGCAGGATACAGGGGGATGTGTTCTGGGCACGCAGCATGCTGCTTCCCATGCCCGGGACAAACTGCGAGCCGGTGCCTCGCTTGCGCTTCTATCTGCCGAGACTTGGAGCCGATCAGAGCGCACCTTGCCCCTGTGTGTGCTGCTGTCCGCAAACAGCCTCCAAACAAAGCAGGGCGCTAAGGCATGAGAAGTAAGCGCCCCAGGAGGGAATCTGCCTGCGACGGAAGCTGTGCAGCACATCCCTTGTTCCGCTCGCCACTTCCCTGACTCTTAGGCAAAGCCCAGCTCAGCTGACTTGTAGGCGTGCCTCCGTGCTCAGAAGCAGTCCCGTGGCAGGCAGGATACAGGGGGATGTGTTCTGGGCACGCAGCATGCTGCTTCCCATGCCCGGAACAAACTGCGAGCAGGTGCCTCGCTTGCGCTTCTATCTGCCGAGACTTGGAGCCGATCAGCGCGCACCTTGCCGCTGTGTGTGCTGCTGTCCGCAAACAGCCTCCAAACAAAGCAGGGCGCTAAGGCATGAGAAGTAAGCGCCCCAGGAGGGAATCTGCCTGCGAGGGAAGCTGTGCAGCACATCCCTTGTTCCGCTCGCCACTTCCCTGACTCTTAGGCAAAGCCCAGCTCAGCTGGCTTGTAGGCGTGCCTCCGTGCTCAGAAGCAGTCCCGTGGCAGGCAGGATACAGGGGGATGTGTTCTGGGCACGCAGCATGCTGCTTCCCATGCCCGGGACAAACTGCGAGCAGGTGCCTCGCTTGCGCTTCTATCTGCCGAGACTTGGAGCCGATCAGAGCGCACCTTGCCGCTGTGTGTGCTGCTGTCCGCAAACAGCCTCCAAACAAAGCAGGGCGCTAAGGCATGAGAAGTAAGCGCCCCAGGAGGGAATCTGCCTGCGAGGGAAGCTGTGCAGCACATCCCTTGTTCCGCTCGCCACTTCCCTGACTCTTAGGCAAAGCCCAGCTCAGCTGACTTGTAGGCGTGCCTCCGTGCTCAGAAGCAGTCCCGTGGCAGGCAGGATACAGGGGGATGTGTTCTGGGCACGCAGCATGCTGCTTCCCATGCCCGGGACAAACTGCGAGCAGGTGCCTCGCTTGCGCTTCTATCTGCCGAGACTTGGAGCTGGCCAGCGCGCACCTTGCCGCTGTGTGTGCTGCTGTCCGCAAACAGCCTCCAAACAAAGCAGGGCGCTAAGGCATGAGAAGTAAGCGCCCCAGGAGGGAATCTGCCTGCGAGGGAAGCTGTGCAGCACATCCCTTGTTCCGCTCGCCACTTCCCTGACTCTTAGGCAAAGCCCATCTCAGCTGGCTTGTAGGCGTGCCTCCGTGCTCAGAAGCAGTCCCGTGGCAGGCAGGATACAGGGGGATGTGTTCTGGGCACGCAGCATGCTGCTTCCCATGCCCGGGACAAACTGCGAGCCGGTGCCTCGCTTGCGCTTCTATCTGCCGAGACTTGGAGCCGATCAGAGCGCACCTTCCCGCTGTGTGTGCTGCTGTCCGCAAACAGCCTCCAAACAAAGCAGGGCGCTAAGGCATGAGAAGTAAGCGCCCCAGGAGGGAATCTGCCTGCGAGGGAAGCTGTGCAGCACATCCCTTGTTCCGCTCGCCACTTCCCTGACTCTTAGGCAAAGCCCATCTCAGCTGGCTTGTAGGCGTGCCTCCGTGCTCAGAAGCAGTCCCGTGGCAGGCAGGATACAGGGGGATGTGTTCTGGGCACGCAGCATGCTGCTTCCAATGCCCGGGACAAACTGCGAGCAGGTGCCTCGCTTGCGCTTCTATCTGCCGAGACTTGGAGCTGGCCAGCGCGCACCTTCCCGCTGTGTGTGCTGCTGTCCGCAAACAGCCTCCAAACAAAGCAGGGCGCTAAGGCATGAGAAGTAAGCGCCCCAGGAGGGAATCTGCCTGCGAGGGAAGCTGTGCAGCACATCCCTTGTTCCGCTCGCCACTTCCCTGACTCTTAGGCAAAGCCCAGCTCAGCTGGCTTGTAGGCGTGCCTCCGTGCTCAGAAGCAGTCCCGTGGCAGGCAGGATACAGGGGGATGTGTTCTGGGCACGCAGCATGCTGCTTCCAATGCCCGGGACAAACTGCGAGCAGGTGCCTCGCTTGCGCTTCTATCTGCCGAGACTTGGAGCCGATCAGAGCGCACCTTCCCGCTGTGTGTGCTGCTGTCCGCAAACAGCCTCCAAACAAAGCAGGGCGCTAAGGCATGAGAAGTAAGCGCCCCAGGAGGGAATCTGCCTGCGAGGGAAGCTGTGCAGCACATCCCTTGTTCCGCTCGCCACTTCCCTGACTCTTAGGCAAAGCCCATCTCAGCTGGCTTGTAGGCGTGCCTCCGTGCTCAGAAGCAGTCCCGTGGCAGGCAGGATACAGGGGGATGTGTTCTGGGCACGCAGCATGCTGCTTCCCATGCCCGGGACAAACTGCGAGCCGGTGCCTCGCTTGCGCTTCTATCTGCCGAGACTTGGAGCTGGCCAGCGCGCACCTTCCCGCTGTGTGTGCTGCTGTCCGCAAACAGCCTCCAAACAAAGCAGGGCGCTAAGGCATGAGAAGTAAGCGCCCCAGGAGGGAATCTGCCTGCGACGGAAGCTGTGCAGCACATCCCTTGTTCCGCTCGCCACTTCCCTGACTCTTAGGCAAAGCCCATCTCAGCTGGCTTGTAGGCGTGCCTCCGTGCTCAGAAGCAGTCCCGTGGCAGGCAGGATACAGGGGGATGTATTCTGGGCATGCAGCATGCTGCTTCCCATGCCCGGGACAAACTGCGAGCCGGTGCCTCGCTTGCGCTTCTATCTGCCGAGACTTGGAGCCGATCAGAGCGCACCTTGCCGCTGTGTGTGCTGCTGTCCGCAAACAGCCTCCAAACAAAGCAGGGCGCTAAGGCATGAGAAGTAAGCGCCCCAGGAGGGAATCTGCCTGCGAGGGAAGCTGTGCAGCACATCCCTTGTTCCGCTCGCCACTTCCCTGACTCTTAGGCAAAGCCCATCTCAGCTGGCTTGTAGGCGTGCCTCCGTGCTCAGAAGCAGTCCCGTGGCAGGCAGGATACAGGGGGATGTGTTCTGGGCACGCAGCATGCTGCTTCCCATGCCCGGGACAAACTGCGAGCCGGTGCCTCGCTTGCGCTTCTATCTGCCGAGACTTGGAGCTGGCCAGCGCGCACCTTGCCGCTGTGTGTGCTGCTGTCCGCAAACAGCCTCCAAACAAAGCAGGGCGCTAAGGCATGAGAAGTTAGCGTCCCAGGAGGGAATCTGCCTGCGAGGGAAGCTGTGCAGCACATCCCTTGTTCCGCTCGCCACTTCCCTGACTCTTAGGCAAAGCCCATCTCAGCTGGCTTGTAGGCGTGCCTCCGTGCTCAGAAGCAGTCCCGTGGCAGCAGGATACAGGGGGATGTGTTCTGGGCACGCAGCATGCTGCTTCCCATGCCCGGGACAAACTGCGAGCCGGTGCCTCGCTTGCGCTTCTATCTGCCGAGACTTGGAGCCGATCAGAGCGCACCTTCCCGCTGTGTGTGCTGCTGTCCGCAAACAGCCTCCAAACAAAGCAGGGCGCTAAGGCATGAGAAGTAAGCGCCCCAGGAGGGAATCTGCCTGCGAGGGAAGCTGTGCAGCACATCCCTTGTTCCGCTCGCCACTTCCCTGACTCAGGCAAAGCCCATCTCAGCTGGCTTGTAGGCGTGCCTCCGTGCTCAGAAGCAGTCCCGTGGCAGGCAGGATACAGGGGGATGTGTTCTGGGCACGCAGCATGCTGCTTCCCATGCCCGGGACAAACTGCGAGCCGGTGCCTCGCTTGCGCTTCTATCTGCCGAGACTTGGAGCCGATCAGAGCGCACCTTCCCGCTGTGTGTGCTGCTGTCCGCAAACAGCCTCCAAACAAAGCAGGGCGCTAAGGCATGAGAAGTAAGCGCCCCAGGAGGGAATCTGCCTGCGAGGGAAGCTGTGCAGCACATCCCTTGTTCCGCTCGCCACTTCCCTGACTCAGGCAAAGCCCAGCTCAGCTGGCTTGTAGGCGTGCCTCCGTGCTCAGAAGCAGTCCCGTGGCAGGCAGGATACAGGGGGATGTGTTCTGGGCACGCAGCATGCTGCTTCCCATGCCCGGGACAAACTGCGAGCCGGTGCCTCGCTTGCGCTTCTATCTGCCGAGACTTGGAGCCGATCAGAGCGCACCTTCCCGCTGTGTGTGCTGCTGTCCGCAAACAGCCTCCAAACAAAGCAGGGCGCTAAGGCATGAGAAGTAAGCGCCCCAGGAGGGAATCTGCCTGCGAGGGAAGCTGTGCAGCACATCCCTTGTTCCGCTCGCCACTTCCCTGACTCTTAGGCAAAGCCCATCTCAGCTGGCTTGTAGGCGTGCCTCCGTGCTCAGAAGCAGTCCCGTGGCAGGCAGGATACAGGGGGATGTGTTCTGGGCACGCAGCATGCTGCTTCCCATGCCCGGGACAAACTGCGAGCAGGTGCCTCGCTTGCGCTTCTATCTGCCGAGACTTGGAGCTGGCCAGCGCGCACCTGCCCGCTGTGTGTGCTGCTGTCCGCAAACAGCCTCCAAACAAAGCAGGGCGCTAAGGCATGAGAAGTAAGCGCCCCAGGAGGGAATCTGCCTGCGAGGGAAGCTGTGCAGCACATCCCTTGTTCCGCTCGCCACTTCCCTGACTCTTAGGCAAAGCCCATCTCAGCTGGCTTGTAGGCGTGCCTCCGTGCTCAGAAGCAGTCCCGTGGCAGGCAGGATACAGGGGGTTGTGTTCTGGGCACGCAGCATGCTGCTTCCATGCCCGGGACAAACTGCGAGCCGGTGCCTCGCTTGTGCTTCTATCTGCCGAGACTTGGAGCTGGCCAGCGCGCACCTTGCCGCTGTGTGTGCTGCTGTCCGCAAACAGCCTCCAAACAAAGCAGGGCGCTAAGGCATGAGAAGTTAGCGTCCCAGGAGGGAATCTGCCTGCGAGGGAAGCTGTGCAGCACATCCCTTGTTCCGCTCGCCACTTCCCTGACTCTTAGGCAAAGCCCATCTCAGCTGGCTTGTAGGCGTGCCTCCGTGCTCAGAAGCAGTCCCGTGGCAGGCAGGATACAGGGGGATGTGTTCTGGGCACGCAGCATGCTGCTTCCAATGCCCGGGACAAACTGCGAGCAGGTGCCTCGCTTGCGCTTCTATCTGCCGAGACTTGGAGCTGGCCAGCGCGCACCTTGCCGCTGTGTGTGCTGCTGTCCGCAAACAGCCTCCAAACAAAGCAGGGCGCTAAGGCATGAGAAGTTAGCGTCCCAGGAGGGAATCTGCCTGCGAGGGAAGCTGTGCAGCACATCCCTTGTTCCGCTCGCCACTTCCCTGACTCTTAGGCAAAGCCCATCTCAGCTGGCTTGTAGGCGTGCCTCCGTGCTCAGAAGCAGTCCCGTGGCAGGCAGGATACAGGGGGATGTGTTCTGGGCACGCAGCATGCTGCTTCCCATGCCCGGGACAAACTGCGAGCCGGTGCCTCGCTTGCGCTTCTATCTGCCGAGACTTGGAGCCGATCAGAGCGCACCTTCCCGCTGTGTGTGCTGCTGTCCGCAAACAGCCTCCAAACAAAGCAGGGCGCTAAGGCATGAGAAGTAAGCGCCCCAGGAGGGAATCTGCCTGCGAGGGAAGCTGTGCAGCACATCCCTTGTTCCGCTCGCCACTTCCCTGACTCTTAGGCAAAGCCCATCTCAGCTGGCTTGTAGGCGTGCCTCCGTGCTCAGAAGCAGTCCCGTGGCAGGCAGGATACAGGGGGATGTGTTCTGGGCACGCAGCATGCTGCTTCCCATGCCCGGGACAAACTGCGAGCCGGTGCCTCGCTTGCGCTTCTATCTGCCGAGACTTGGAGCCGATCAGAGCGCACCTTCCCGCTGTGTGTGCTGCTGTCCGCAAACAGCCTCCAAACAAAGCAGGGCGCTAAGGCATGAGAAGTAAGCGCCCCAGGAGGGAATCTGCCTGCGACGGAAGCTGTGCAGCACATCCCTTGTTCCGCTCGCCACTTCCCTGACTCTTAGGCAAAGCCCATCTCAGCTGGCTTGTAGGCGTGCCTCCGTGCTCAGAAGCAGTCCCGTGGCAGGCAGGATACAGGGGGATGTATTCTGGGCATGCAGCATGCTGCTTCCCATGCCCGGGACAAACTGCGAGCAGGTGCCTCGCTTGCGCTTCTATCTGCCGAGACTTGGAGCCGATCAGAGCGCACCTTGCCCTGTGTGTGCTGCTGTCCGCAAACAGCCTCCAAACAAAGCAGGGCGCTAAGGCATGAGAAGTAAGCGCCCCAGGAGGGAATCTGCCTGCGAGGGAAGCTGTGCAGCACATCCCTTGTTCCGCTCGCCACTTCCCTGACTCTTAGGCAAAGCCCAGCTCAGCTGGCTTGTAGGCGTGCCTCCGTGCTCAGAAGCAGTCCCGTGGCAGGCAGGATACAGGGGATGTGTTCTGGGCACGCAGCATGCTGCTTCCCATGCCCGGGACAAACTGCGAGCAGGTGCCTCGCTTGCGCTTCTATCTGCCGAGACTTGGAGCTGGCCAGCGCGCACCTGCCCGCTGTGTGTGCTGCTGTCCG
The DNA here is from genome assembly GCF_028389875.1 of Rhea pennata. Classification (NCBI taxonomy): domain Eukaryota; kingdom Metazoa; phylum Chordata; class Aves; order Rheiformes; family Rheidae; genus Rhea; species Rhea pennata. The sequence goes on along the minus strand of NW_026907604.1, from coordinate 2,865 downwards.
CAAACAGCCTCCAAACAAAGCAGGGCGCTAAGGCATGAGAAGTAAGCGCCCCAGGAGGGAATCTGCCTGCGAGGGAAGCTGTGCAGCACATCCCTTGTTCCGCTCGCCACTTCCCTGACTCTTAGGCAAAGCCCATCTCAGCTGGCTTGTAGGCGTGCCTCCGTGCTCAGAAGCAGTCCCGTGGCAGGCAGGATACAGGGGGTTGTGTTCTGGGCACGCAGCATGCTGCTTCCCATGCCCGGGACAAACTGCGAGCCGGTGCCTCGCTTGCGCTTCTATCTGCCGAGACTTGGAGCTGGCCAGCGCGCACCTTGCCGCTGTGTGTGCTGCTGTCCGCAAACAGCCTCCAAACAAAGCAGGGCGCTAAGGCATGAGAAGTTAGCGTCCCAGGAGGGAATCTGCCTGCGAGGGAAGCTGTGCAGCACATCCCTTGTTCCGCTCGCCACTTCCCTGACTCTTAGGCAAAGCCCATCTCAGCTGGCTTGTAGGCGTGCCTCCGTGCTCAGAAGCAGTCCCGTGGCAGGCAGGATACAGGGGGATGTGTTCTGGGCACGCAGCATGCTGCTTCCAATGCCCGGGACAAACTGCGAGCAGGTGCCTCGCTTGCGCTTCTATCTGCCGAGACTTGGAGCTGCCAGCGCGCACCTTGCCGCTGTGTGTGCTGCTGTCCGCAAACAGCCTCCAAACAAAGCAGGGCGCTAAGGCATGAGAAGTTAGCGTCCCAGGAGGGAATCTGCCTGCGAGGGAAGCTGTGCAGCACATCCCTTGTTCCGCTCGCCACTTCCCTGACTCTTAGGCAAAGCCCAGCTCAGCTGGCTTGTAGGCGTGCCTCCGTGCTCAGAAGCAGTCCGTGGCAGGCAGGATACAGGGGGATGTGTTCTGGGCACGCAGCATGCTGCTTCCCATGCCCGGGACAAACTGCGAGCCGGTGCCTCGCTTGCGCTTCTATCTGCCGAGACTTGGAGCCGATCAGAGCGCACCTTCCCGCTGTGTGTGCTGCTGTCCGCAAACAGCCTCCAAACAAAGCAGGGCGCTAAGGCATGAGAAGTAAGCGCCCCAGGAGGGAATCTGCCTGCGACGGAAGCTGTGCAGCACATCCCTTGTTCCGCTCGCCACTTCCCTGACTCTTAGGCAAAGCCCATCTCAGCTGGCTTGTAGGCGTGCCTCCGTGCTCAGAAGCAGTCCCGTGGCAGGCAGGATACAGGGGGATGTATTCTGGGCATGCAGCATGCTGCTTCCCATGCCCGGGACAAACTGCGAGCAGGTGCCTCGCTTGCGCTTCTATCTGCCGAGACTTGGAGCCGATCAGAGCGCACCTTGCCCCTGTGTGTGCTGCTGTCCGCAAACAGCCTCCAAACAAAGCAGGGCGCTAAGGCATGAGAAGTAAGCGCCCAGGAGGGAATCTGCCTGCGAGGGAAGCTGTGCAGCACATCCCTTGTTCCGCTCGCCACTTCCCTGACTCTTAGGCAAAGCCCAGCTCAGCTGGCTTGTAGGCGTGCCTCCGTGCTCAGAAGCAGTCCCGTGGCAGGCAGGATACAGGGGGATGTGTTCTGGGCACGCAGCATGCTGCTTCCCATGCCCGGGACAAACTGCGAGCAGGTGCCTCGCTTGCGCTTCTATCTGCCGAGACTTGGAGCCTGATCAGAGCGCACCTTCCCGCTGTGTGTGCTGCTGTCCGCAAACAGCCTCCAAACAAAGCAGGGCGCTAAGGCATGAGAAGTTAGCGCCCCAGGAGGGAATCTGCCTGCGAGGGAAGCTGTGCAGCACATCCCTTGTTCCGCTCGCCACTTCCCTGACTCTTAGGCAAAGCCCATCTCAGCTGGCTTGTAGGCGTGCCTCCGTGCTCAGAAGCAGTCCCGTGGCAGGCAGGATACAGGGGGATGTGTTCTGGGCACGCAGCATGCTGCTTCCCATGCCCGGGACAAACTGCGAGCAGGTGCCTCGCTTGCGCTTCTATCTGCCGAGACTTGGAGCCTGGCCAGCGCGCACCTTCCCGCTGTGTGTGCTGCTGTCCGCAAACAGCCTCCAAACAAAGCAGGGCGCTAAGGCATGAGAAGTTAGCGTCCCAGGAGGGAATCTGCCTGCGAGGGAAGCTGTGCAGCACATCCCTTGTTCCGCTCGCCACTTCCCTGACTCTTAGGCAAAGCCCATCTCAGCTGGCTTGTAGGCGTGCCTCCGTGCTCAGAAGCAGTCCCGTGGCAGGCAGGATACAGGGGGATGTATTCTGGGCACGCAGCATGCTGCTTCCCATGCCCGGGACAAACTGCGAGCCGGTGCTCGCTTGCGCTTCTATCTGCCGAGACTTGGAGCTGGCCAGCGCGCACCTTCCCGCTGTGTGTGCTGCTGTCCGCAAACAGCCTCCAAACAAAGCAGGGCGCTAAGGCATGAGAAGTAAGCGCCCCAGGAGGGAATCTGCCTGCGAGGGAAGCTGTGCAGCACATCCCTTGTTCCGCTCGCCACTTCCCTGACTCTTAGGCAAAGCCCATCTCAGCTGGCTTGTAGGCGTGCCTCCGTGCTCAGAAGCAGTCCCGTGGCAGGCAGGATACAGGGGGATGTGTTCTGGGCACGCAGCATGCTGCTTCCCATGCCCGGGACAAACTGCGAGCCGGTGTCTCGCTTGCGCTTCTATCTGCCGAGACTTGGAGCCGATCAGAGCGCACCTTCCCGCTGTGTGTGCTGCTGTCCGCAAACAGCCTCCAAACAAAGCAGGGCGCTAAGGCATGAGAAGTAAGCGTCCCAGGAGGGAATCTGCCTGCGAGGGAAGCTGTGCAGCACATCCCTTGTTCCGCTCGCCACTTCCCTGACTCTTAGGCAAAGCCCAGCTCAGCTGACTTGTAGGCGTGCCTCCGTGCTCAGAAGCAGTCC